>NW_024523778.1:132488-135703 GCF_017590135.1 Pyrgilauda ruficollis
CCGCGCATGGACGCGCGCTCCCGCCTGCACCGTGAGTAGCGGGAACGGGGCCGGGGCGGCGCGCAGCCCCCGGGGATGCCCGGGCCGCCCCCGCCCCCGGGCGCGGGGAGGGAGCGCGGGGCGGCTCCGCCGAGGACAAAGGAGCGCGGGGAGCGCTCGGTGCGCGCAGCCGGGCTCGCTCCGCGCCGCCGCCCCCGCTGGTCCCAACACAGCACCTGCCTGCGGCGGGGGTCGGGCTCGGCGCGGCTCCTGGAAAATTCTGCGCCCTTCGCAGCGCCGGTGGAGGCGCGGGGAGGTGCGGAGGAGGCTCCCTCCCTCCCTCCTTTCCTCCCTCCTTCCCTCCCTCCTCCCTCCGCGCAGGGACATCGCCGCCTCCCGCGGTCCCGCGTGGCGCTGCCGCTGCGTCCCTCGGCCGGCACCGGCCCGTTCTGTGTCCGGCCCGTTCTGTGTCCGGCCCGGCCCGTGTCCGGCCCGTTTGGCCAGCCCGGCCGCCCTCGGGAGGCCGCCGGGTGCTCCAGCCGGTGCCCGGGCTCGGGGGCAGCGGGGCCCGGGGCACCGGCTCAGCCCCGCACCGGGGGTTCGGGGCAGGCTGGGCAGGGCCCGTGGCGCTCGGAGCCCGCGTCCCCCGGCCCCGTGTCCGTGTGGCTGCCGGGGGACCGCGTGTGCCTCGAGCTGGCTTTGCTCGTTTTCTCTGGGAGGCTGGGCCAGGGAGGGTCACGGACAGGAGAGCCCTGGTGAAAGTTCCTTGGGGTTTGGGAAATAGAAACGGTCCGATGGGTATTTTTGCCGTGCCCCTCGCTCCATCTAAATCACTTCCTTTCGCTCCTGTCCATCCGTGATTTCCAGCTAAAAACTCCGGCCACGTGCCGTTGGCTGGTGCCTTTTAACCTCAGGTGTTCGAGTGGGAATAATCCTCAGGAACAGCTGAATCCGAAGCGTTTCCCTCAGCACTCCACGAGCAGAGGAGTGACTTAATCCGGTGGGTTCTGCTGTTCCGCATCTGCTCGCTCAGCTCCTCACGGAGGAGGAGGAGGAGGAGGAGGGAGGGAGGATGCTCGCCATGGCAACCTCGCGGCGCAGATTGCAGCCACTTCGGGGAAGTGGCAGGACTTGGGAAAGAAGCAGGAGCAGCTGAGCTCAGAGCCGGCATGAGCGGGGCCGAGCGGTGCCTCTCGGACAGCGGGACCTGCTCCGGGAGCGTTCCTGGTGCCCCGGTTCCGAGGTGTGGCTGTGCGGAGGGAAGGGGCCTGCGGGGAGGTCACGGAGCTTCCTCTGCGTGCAGCCGCAGTGAGAGGAGGGCTCTTCATTCTCCCAGCACCGCTAATTGCTGTGATTATCCCGAAATTCAGTGGTTTTATCACCCAGTGCCTTGCTGTGCCGTGTTACCTTGGTGTCCCTGTGAACTTTAACCTTGGGCTGTGTTCCATCTGTGAAACTTTTCCTTGGATAAAGCAGCGTTTTTATTTTTTAATTACCTCAGAGAGGAGGAGCTTTGCTCTGTGCTTCTGTTACAGAGCTGATGTGAAATCCCTAAAAAGGGGGGGTTAGATTACACTGATTTTAGCAGTTGCTGGAGTAACAAAACCATTGCTGGGTGCCTGGTGGATCTGAGGAGCTGCAGCTCGGGAGCAAACGCTGCAGAGAGCTGGGCTGGAAGGTGCTGCCTGCCCAGCAGCAAATTCCCCACTCCCTGCACCTGCAGGAATTCCTCAGTGCTTCCCACAATGCATTAAAAAACGGTTAAAGTTTAAAATCACACAAAAAAAAAGGATTTTAAAAGGAAGCTTGGCTGCTGTGCCTGGAATATTTTAAGGTAGCAGCACCATTAGAGCCCCCAAAATTCAGATTAATCACCTCTGAGGTGTTTGCATCTGGACGAGCCTTTGCTGGGAGCGTCGATCCTGAAGCAGAGACTCCAGGGATGCCAGACACAGCAGGACATGGCAATCCATGCCAGGACAGGCTGGGGCTGTGTGGTGGTGGCCCCAGAGTCCCCCCAGAGCCCTGTGGCCACTGAGCCACCCCCGGCTCTGCGCTGTCCCCTGGGCCAGCCCCATCCCCTGGGGCTGCCGGGGCCTGGGCAAACCTGGGGAGGCCTGGGACCCAGGATGGGAGACTGATGGACAGCAGGGCTTCAGAAATGGTGAATTTCATCCTCCTGGGCATTCAGGGAATTGTATCCTCCTGGAATGCAGCTGGCACCCCCTCCCCTGCCGGGTGGGGAGCAGAGGCTCCATCCCGGGGGCTGCTCAGGAGCCCGGCCGTGCTCCAGGGCTGCCCACCCCGGCTGTCCCCACCTGGGAAGGGGCTGGGGACGTTCTGCGGGCAGGTGCAGGAGGAGCTGCTCCCCTGCAGGGTGTGAATCCATCGGGCTGATCATCGGCACTGGGAAAAGCCGCTGGGACACAGCTGGGGGTGGGAACCCACCCCCAGCACCCCGAGAGGTGTCCCAGGAACAGCCAGGGCCACTTGAGAATCCCAATTAAGGATTTCGGTGGATGCGAGCCCAGCGCAGCCCGAGCTCCTCGAGGTGGTACCAAGCCCTATTTAAAGATTTCTAAGAGCCACGATGTGTCCTTGGTTTTCATCTCAGCTCCCTCTAATTTTAGCGTGGTTTCCGTAGGCTCTCATTTGCAGATTGCATCAAATCCTAGGACAAGGCTTGCAGAACTCGGGGCTGGGTTTTTTGGGTGGTTTTTTTTTTTTTTTTTTTTCCTGGGAATGCAGCAATTTGTCGAGAGCAGAGAAATCCTCCGTGTTTGACTGGGCAGAGCCGCCCCTCCTGGTGTGAGCTGCGGAGAAGTTGGGGAAGGGAGGAAGGTGGAGGGATGAGGAGGGATGGCTGGAAGCAGCTGGGAATGAGGCTGGAGAGCCCCGACAGCCCCGGGGAGAGGCTGCTGCTGGCAGGGCTGGAGCCAAGTGCAAAATTAGGGGAAGAAAGGAGCCTTAAATCCCCGCGCTCTGCCAAGGGGGAGCAAATACCGTGCTAATGGATCAGGTTCTGGTGAATAAAGAAGAAAAGAAGCTGTAAGCTCAGGAAGGCTCTTTTTTATTCTAAGGAGGAGAACATTCCTCATCCTTTAGTTCCCTTGGATCCGGAGTGAATGACTTTAGAGCTACAGGAGTTTAAGCTCATCGGAGGAAAACGGTGCTTCTTTTTCAATTTTTTTTTTTTTTTTTTTTTTTTTTTTTTTTTTTTTTTTTTTTTTTTTCCC
>NW_024523778.1:137006-141358 GCF_017590135.1 Pyrgilauda ruficollis
TTCCCCTTTTGGTGGGGCTAAAAAGGGGTTTTTTTTTTTATTTTTTTTTTTTTTTTTTTTTTTTTTTTTTTTTTTTTTTTTTTTCTCTTCCCGAATATTTTGCGGGGGAAAAGATCTGACAATGAGAGTCGGAGCCAAGAGAATCTGCGGAGAGCAAATGTAACCTTTTCTAGGCTAGGAACCAGTGGTCAGAAATAAGCAGAATTTGTCTGAGTCGGGTGAAGGAGAGCGCAGAGCCGGTCCAGCCCCGGCAGCCGGGATGTAGGGAGCCCCGGTGGGACTGGGAGTGCCGAGCACATTCCCATGGCCGGGAATCCAGCGCTCGGCCCCGCGTCACGTGCAGTGCCAGGCACCGCTCCTGCTCCCGGCGTGCCGGGGATGTGAAGACGTCCTTGGGAGATCTGGGATGCTCGGCGGCTCGGATTGAAACAAAGCCGAGGGATCCGCCGGGAATAAAATCCGGGATCGAGGAGCCTTTGGACAGCCGCGGAGCTCGGGAATCGTCCCCGCGGGGCAGGGAGAGCATCCCTGCGCTCCTCCAGCGGAGCCTCGGCGGCGGCTCAGCCCCAGCCCGGCCCGGAGCCGCCCGGAGCTGGATCCAGCGGGATTTAAACCTCGCCTCGGCCCTGGATTGTTCCACAGCTCCGCTTGGCCGGGCGCTGCTTTTGCCGCTTGGACACTGCTGCGGCGGCCGGAGGGCGGCCCGCCGAGGAAGGGATGGCATGGCACGGGCACGGGCACGGGCACGGCGGCATTCCCGAATTCCCCCCGCGAGGAACGCGCCGAGGCAGCGGATTCACCCCTCCCCTGAGCTACGGCAGGAGCCGGGAGCGGGGCCGGCGCCGGCGCTTGGTGTCCCTGCTGCAGAACCCATCCCTGCTCTGCAGAGGTGCTGGGGACGGGCAGGGGGGGACACGCCTGGGGGACACCGGGGGGCTTCGGGGGACACACCTGGGGGCTTCGGGGGGGACACACCTGGGGGCTTTAGGGGCACAGACTCTGCGGGGCTCAGAGCTGCTGCCACGAGGGGACACGGCTCCGGGGGGGGACAGACCCTGGTGGCTTTATGGGGACAGACCCTGGTGGCTTTAGGAGGGACAATGATGGCTTTGGGGGGGACAAACCCTGCTGGGGGTTCAGGAGATGCTGGCAGGAGGGGACAGAGCTTTGGGCAGGGGGACTTCGGTGGCTTTGGGAGGGACAAACCCCCCTGGGGGTTGAGGAGATGCTGGCAAGAAGGGACAGAGCTCTGGGGAGACACACCTTGGTGGTTTTTTGGGGGGGACAAACCCCCCTGGGGGTTGAGGAGCTGCTGGCAGGAGGGGACACAGCTCTGGCCAGGGGGACTTTGGTGGCTTTGGGGGCCAAGGAGCTGAGCTGTGGCTGCCTGGGGACAAACCCTTCTGGGGGTTGAGGAGATGCTGGCAGGAGGGACCCTGGTGGCTTTATGGGGACAGACCCTGCTGGCTTTAGGAGGGACAATGATGGCTTTGGCTTTGAGGGGGACAAACCCTGCTGGGGGCTGAGGAGATGCTGGCAGGAGGGGACAGAGCTTTGGGCAGGGGGACTTCGGTGGCTTTGGGAGGGACAAACCCCCCTGGGGGTTGAGGAGATGCTGGCAAGAAGGGACAGAGCTCTGGGGAGACACACCTTGGTGGTTTTTTGGGGGGGACAAACCCCCCTGGGGGTTGAGGAGCTGCTGGCAGGAGGGGACACAGCTCTGGCCAGGGGGACTTTGGTGGCTTTGGGGGCCAAGGAGCTGAGCTGTGGCTGCCAGGAGCTCTGTCTCCAGCTCTTCCCAGGTCAAACCCCAGCAATCTCTGCTTCTCTTGCTTTTTTTTTTTTTTTTTTTTCCCAAATATATAAAAAATCACCTCCATGCAGAAACACCCACAAGTTCTGTTAGGGACCCTGGTGGCTTTATGGGGACAGACCCTGGTGGCTTTAGGAGGGACAATGATGGCTTTGGGGGGGACAAACCCTGCTGGGGGTTCAGGAGATGCTGGCAGGAGGGGACACAGCTCTGGCCAGGGGGACTTTGGTGGCTTTGGGGGCCAAGGAGCTGAGCTGTGGCTGCCAGGAGCTCTGTCTCCAGCTCTTCCCAGGTCAAACCCCAGCAATCTCTGCTTCTCTTGCTTTTTTTTTTTTTTTTTTTTCCCAAATATATAAAAAATCACCTCCATGCAGAAACACCCACAAGTTCTGTTGGGTTCAGGAGATGCTGGCAGGAGGGACAGAGCTCTGTGGGGACACACCTTGGTGGCTCTGTGGGGACAGACAGTGATGGCTTTGAGGGGGACAAACCCTGCTGGGGGCTGAGGAGATGCTGGCAGGAGGGGACAGAGCTTTGGGCAGGGGGACTTCGGTGGCTTTGGGAGGGACAAACCCCCCTGGGGGAGCTCGTTGTCCCCAGGTCCTTCTCCAGGCACTCCTGCAGGATGTGCCATTTTGGAGATGGGGCTCTGCATGAGCCTTGAGCACCAGCTCAGTGAATGGGCCTGTGTTTGTAGGGATTTTCCTTGGACCTGTGTTTGTAGGAATTTTCTGCGTTTGTTGATCCATGGCTGCAGATGCTGCAGTGTTTTTCTCAGGGTTTTTTTTTTCCCCAGCAAAGCCACTTCTCAGGATTCCTGCAGAAATACCTGGGAAAGAGGCCGCACTGAAAACTGGGAGCACCATCGGCTTTTCATCCTGGGCACAGAAAATCCTGAAAACAAGGAACTCTGTGCATTTTCCAGGGCTGTCCTTGTCTCCACCTGCCAGGAAAAGGCACTCTTTTAACGGGATGTCATTCTCCCTCTGCTGGATGAACATTTCCAGTTGTGATGACAACCATGTGGGAACCTGGACAAGTGGAAAAGGGAGCTCCAGGAGCTGCCAGGCACAGGCCTTTCATCAGAGCTGCTATTTTGGGGGGACTGGTTCAGCATCAGTAGGTGTGAGGCAAAGTGTCAGCCTGGATTTAATCCTTGCCCAAGACATCTTGGCTTTGGAGTGGTGACTTTGGATAAATCTCATCCCCAAGGTCACTCTGTATCCGTGGGGAGGGCTGGGAAAATCCACCCACAGAGCAGCTGATTTGTTTCCTTCTTCAGTTTTNATTTTTGTTTTTTTTTTTTTTTTTTTTTTTTTTTTTTTTTCCCAAATATATAAAAAATCAGCTCCATGCAGACACCTCCACAAGTTCTGTTTCCAGCCTCCCTTCCATCTTCCCTTCTCTGCTGCCCTTCCCAGTGCTGACCTTTGAAAATCTTTGGGGCAGAGGTTCCTCAGCCCTGGGACATTTTTGGGAGAGGTTTTTGGCCCTCTGCTCCTGCCAGAAGGGCCCTTGGACAGCCTGGGCCAGAGGGACAGGTTGGGATGCTGGTGGAGCCATGCTGGGAATGGAGGGATGAGGCTGGGAAGGGGGCACTCCCTTCATAACCAGCATTAAAACCAGGACCTGGACTTTGATGGTCCCCCCAGCTGGGGATATCCTGGTCCCATCCTCTGAAGGGGCTGGAATCTCGTTGCACTTTGATTTCTCCCCAGGTATTTGCTGTGCGTGCGGCGTGGAGGCAGCTCTGGCTGTTGTTCCAAGAAATATTCCTACATTTTCCAGCCTGAGCACTAAATTGGTGGCTTTCAGCAGTTCCCTAATTATGTGAGACATTTTTTGTACTTAACAAATGGTTCTGATTCCTGCCAGCACTTCAGCCTGGTGTTCCAGGCCCGTGGGTGTCGGGGAACAGAACATATTTCTGTGTCTGTGAATATGATCCCACACGTTGTCTTAAGTGGGAAAATGTTCACAGCCCTTATATGGAGAGGGAAATTTTTTTTTTCCCCCCTCTCTAAATCCATCAGTGCCTTCTCCTGCAGTACTAATGCAGTTTGATCTTCCTGGCGCTCTCCAGGCTGGGTTGGGAAGCAGAAACAGGCAATGGGCTGTCTTCTTTTCCTGGCAGGAGCGTGGTGTGAGCTGCTGTGCCCTCAGAGCACCAGGAATTGGGCCTGGGAATGGGGGGTGCCTTCCCCACCTGCAGAGCTGCCAGGTGAAGCTACCTGTGTTCTCCTGGAGCTGTGCCTCCCTCCTTCCCCCTGGCTGGGGGCTCCCACCCCCAGCCCTGCTGGTGGCATTGCTGCAGCTGGGAATTGTGGGGAAAAAAATGGGAATTGTGGGGGAAAAAATGGGAATTGTGGGGGAAAAATCAGCTGGGAATTGTGGGGAAAAAAATGGGAATTGTGGGGGAAAAAATGGGAATTGTGGGGAAAAAATGGGGATTGTGGAAAAAAAAATGGGAATTGTGGGGGAAAAAATGGGAATTGTGGGGGAAAAATGGGGATTGTGGGGAAAAAAATGGGAATTGTGG
>NW_024523778.1:144082-195695 GCF_017590135.1 Pyrgilauda ruficollis
GATCCAAGGCTGGAGATGCTGCAGTTTTTTTCTCAGGGTTTTTTTTTTTTTCCCCAGCAAAGCCACTTCTCAGGATTCCTGCAGAAATACGTGGGAAAGAGGCCGCACTGAAAACTGGGAGCACCATCAGCTTTTCATCCTGGGCACAGAAAATCCTGAAAACAAGGAACTCTGTGCATTTTCCAGGGCTGTCCTTGTCTCCACCTGCCAGGAAAAGCCCAGCAAAGCCACTTCTCAGGATTCCTGCAGAAATACCTGGGAAAGAGGCCGCACTGAAAACTGGGAGCACCATCGGCTTTTCATCCTGGGCACAGAAAATCCTGAAAACAAGGAACTCTGTGCATTTTCCAGGGCTGTCCTTGTCTCCACCTGCCAGGAAAAGGCACTCTTTTAACGGGATGTCATTCTCCCTCTGCTGGATGAACATTTCCAGTTGTGATGACAACCATGTGGGAACCTGGACAAGTGGAAAAGGGAGCTCCAGGAGCTGCCAGGCACAGGCCTTTCATCAGAGCTGCTATTTTGGGGGGACTGGTTCAGCATCAGTAGGTGTGAGGCAAAGTGTCAGCCTGGATTTAATCCTTGCCCAAGACATCTTGGCTTTGGAGTGGTGACTTTGGATAAATCTCATCCCCAAGGTCACTCTGTATCCGTGGGGAGGGCTGGGAAAATCCACCCACAGAGCAGCTGATTTGTTTCCTTCTTCAGTTTTTCTTTAATCCAGCTGATTTTGGGAAGGACAAACCAGGGCAGGAGAGTGGCATTCCAGGGGGTTTGGAGTGCCCATCCCTGGAGGTGCCTGAGGAAGGGCTGGAGGTGGCACTCAGAGCTCTGGGCTGGGGACAAGGTGGGGATTGGGCACAGCTGGGACTCGGTGACCTTGGAGGGCATTTCCTCCAGAATCCTGGGATTCTGTTCCTCAGGATTTGCTGGAATCTCATCCGTAGGGTGGGTGAGGGCAGGAGAACCTCATTGGTGTGAGCCCTCGGATTAACCTGGGGCTGGCTAAATGTGAATTCCTGTGGCTGGATGTGACCCTGAGCTCACATCCCAGGAGGGACCAACACCTCCCTGCTGGCTCCAGCCAGGAACACAAGGAGTGCCCGAAACTGTGGGGTGGGAAAAGCTCTTAGTGTCAGGGCCCTTGTTTTCTTGGGCTCCATAAAGCAAGGTTTTCTGGATTTCTTGATGCTCGTGGAGGAGCATCTCTGTGAACTGTGATTTCCAGTGATTATTTGTGTCCCAGGAAATCCTGGGCAGCTCGTCCCCCCCATCCAAATTTGCTTTTTACTCAGCCTAATTTTTAATTAATTAAAAATTAATTCCTCTCTGCCCAGGGTTTCTGACCGGATGCAGCAGCTCTGACTCTGAGCTATCCCACAGCTTTTTCCTGCTCTCTGGAATACCCAAATCCCATCCTCTGTGTCCTTGTTATTTAACTGGAGTCAGGAGAGCTCCACAGAGTGCATTCTTGGGTGCCAGGGCAGGGCAGGAGGGTGCTGGACCTGTGGGAGCTGTCGAGTGAATCAGCTGCTCCCTTGAGAGACTCCTCCATGTTTATCCTGGAAAAGCTTCCCAAATTTCCTCCGGAGCAGCCACAGCCCAGCTAATTACAACAGGGATCAAAACGGGAGCTTGAAATGGAAGCGAAAATAAAATTAAGAGAAAATAAAGCAAATAAATATTGAAATAGAAATGAACCACGGAGTGGTGGTTGCTGCCACCATTTAACTGCAGATACAACACGAACACTTCTTCTTAATTAAGGAGTGGAAAAAACTAATTAGCAAACTGCATCATGGCATTGCTGGGGAGATGAGGGCTTTGTGATTAAAGTTGCTTTGAGGAAGCAGGCCAGGAAAGAAATCCAGGTTTCCTGGAAGATCTGTAATGATTTTGTAATTGATTTCCTGGAGCAGGATTCTTAATTTTATGGGATTTCAGCTGCTTGTGTGTTTGTGATTTATTTGTTAGCAAGAGGAGCAAAAGCCAGGTTTGTTTGGAGCAGTTCTGGGAGCCCTGGGACAAGGTTTAGTGGGTGAAGTGCAGTGGACAGAAAGGAACTTGAGCTGTGGTTTATTCTGCACAGGTGAATTGGGAATTTGGGATGGAATTAGAGGAGCTTTGGGCCTTGGAATTAAATGATCTTTAATAGAAACCCAGAATATGCCGAGTTAGAAGTGACCCTCAGCACTATTGAGCCCGGCTGGGAAGGGGGCACTCCCTTCATAACCAGCATTAAAACCAGGACCTGGACTTTGGTGATCCCCCCAGCTGGGGATATCCTGGTCCCATCCTCTGAAGGGGCTGGAATCTCGTTGCACTTTGATTTCTCCCCAGGTATTTGCTGTGCGTGCGGCGTGGAGGCAGCTCTGCCTGTTGTTCCAAGAAATATTCCTACATTTTCCAGCCTGAGCACTAAATTGGTGGCTTTCAGCAGTTCCCTAATTATGTGAGACATTTTTTGTACTTAACAAATGGTTCTGATTCCTGCCAGCACTTCAGCCTGGTGTTCCAGGCCCGTGGGTGTCGGGGAACAGAACATATTTCTGTGTCTGTGAATATGATCCCACACGTTGTCTTAAGTGGGAAAATGTTCACAGCCCTTATATGGAGAGGGAAATTTTTTTTTTCCCCCCTCTCTAAATCCATCAGTGCCTTCTCCTGCAGTACTAATGCAGTTTGATCTTCCTGGCGCTCTCCAGGCTGGGTTGGGAAGCAGAAACAGGCAATGGGCTCTCTTCTTTTCCTGGCAGGAGCGTGGTGTGAGCTGCTGTGCCCTCAGAGCACCAGGAATTGGGCCTGGGAATGGGGGGTGCCTTCCCCACCTGCAGAGCTGCCAGGTGAAGCTACCTGTGTTCTCCTGGAGCTGTGCCTCCCTCCTTCCCCCTGGCTGGGGGCTCCCACCCCCAGCCCTGCTGGTGGCATTGCTGCAGCTGGGAATTGTGGGGGAAAAAATGGGAATTGTGGGGGAAAAAATGGGAATTGTGGGGAAAAAATGGGAATTGTGGGGAAAAAATGGGAATTGTGGGGGAAAAATGGGGATTGTGGGAAAAAAAATGGGAATTGTGGAAAAAAATGGGAATTGTGGGGAAAAAAGTGGGAATTGTGGGGAAAAAAAAATGGGAATTGTGGAAAAAAATGGGAATTGTGGGGGAAAATGGGGATTGTGGAAAAAAAATGGGAATTGTGGGGGAAAAATGCTTGATGCTCGTGGAGGAGCATCTCTGTGAACTGTGATTTCCAGTGATTATTTGTGTCCCAGGAAATCCTGGGCAGCTCGTCCCCCCCATCCAAATTTGCTTTTTACTCAGCCTAATTTTTAATTAATTAAAAATTAATTCCTCTCTGCCCAGGGTTTCTGACCGGATGCAGCAGCTCTGACTCTGAGCTATCCCACAGCTTTTTCCTGCTCTCTGGAATACCCAAATCCCATCCTCTGTGTCCTGGTAATTTAACTGGAGTCAGGAGAGCTCCACGGACTGCATTCCTTGGGTGCCGGGGCAGGGCACGAGGGTGCTGGACCTGTGGGAGCTGTCGAGTGAATCAGCTGCTCCCTTGAGAGACTCCTCCATGTTTATCCTGGAAAAGCTTCCCAAATTTCCTCCGGAGCAGCCACAGCCCAGCTAATTACAACAGGGATCAAAACGGGAGCTTGAAATGGAAGCGAAAATAAAATTAAGAGAAAATAAAGCAAATAAATATTGAAATAGAAATGAACCACGGAGTGGTGGTTGCTGCCACCATTTAACTGCAGATACAACACGAACACTTCTTCTTAATTAAGGAGTGGAAAAAACTAATTAGCAAACTGCATCATGGCATTGCTGGGGAGATGAGGGCTTTGTGATTAAAGTTGCTTTGAGGAAGCAGGCCAGGAAAGAAATCCAGGTTTCCTGGAAGATCTGTAATGATTTTGTAATTGATTTCCTGGAGCAGGATTCTTAATTTTATGGGATTTCAGCTGCTTGTGTGTTTGTGTGATGCTCGTGGAGGAGCATCTCTGTGAACTGCGATTTCCAGCGATTATTTGTGTCCCAGGAAATCCTGGGCAGCTCGTCCCCCCATCCAAATTTGCTTTTTACTCAGCCTAATTTAATTCCTCTCTGCCCAGGGTTTCTGACCGGATGCAGCAGCTCTGACTCTGAGCTATCCCACAGCTTTTTCCTGCTCTCTGGAATACCCAAATCCCATCCTCTGTGTCCTTGTTATTTAACTGGAGTCAGGAGAGCTCCACAGAGTGCATTCTTGGGTGCCAGGGCAGGGCAGGAGGGTGCTGGACCTGTGGGAGCTGTCGAGTGAATCAGCTGCTCCCTTGAGAGACTCCTCCATGTTTATCCTGGAAAAGCTTCCCAAATTTCCTCCGGAGCAGCCACAGCCCAGCTAATTACAACAGGGATCAAAACGGGAGCTTGAAATGGAAGCGAAAATAAAATTAAGAGAAAATAAAGCAAATAAATATTGAAATAGAAATGAACCACGGAGTGGTGGTTGCTGCCACCATTTAACTGCAGATACAACACGAACACTTCTTCTTAATTAAGGAGTGGAAAAAACTAATTAGCAAACTGCATCATGGCATTGCTGGGGAGATGAGGGCTTTGTGATTAAAGTTGCTTTGAGGAAGCAGGCCAGGAAAGAAATCCAGGTTTCCTGGAAGATCTGTAATGATTTTGTAATTGATTTCCTGGAGCAGGATTCTTAATTTTATGGGATTTCAGCTGCTTGTGTGTTTGTGATTTATTTGTTAGCAAGAGGAGCAAAAGCCAGGTTTGTTTGGAGCAGTTCTGGGAGCCCTGGGACAAGGTTTAGTGGGTGAAGTGCAGTGGACAGAAAGGAACTTGAGCTGTGGTTTATTCTGCACAGGTGAATTGGGAATTTGGGATGGAATTAGAGGAGCTTTGGGCCTTGGAATTAAATGATCTTTAATAGAAACCCAGAATATGCCGAGTTAGAAGTGACCCTCAGCACTATTGAGCCCAATTCATGTTCCCCACAAAACCCAAGTGGGAATCCCAAAAAGGGGGAAAACACCCCAAAAATCCATGGAACCCAACCCAGACCATCCCGCAATCCCGTGACTCAGAACAAAAAACTCCTGCAACTCGTGTAAAAGTCAAAAAAACCTTAATTTTAAACAGGTTCAGACAATTCCAGGGCGTGTGGAGAAGCTGAAAAGGAAAGGCATCCTTTCCCACAGGAACCCTTGGGCTGGGCAGAGTCCGTAAGAGGCAGGAATGAGCTGGACCTGGCCGGGTTTGGAGCAGCCCCTGGCAGGAGCCCACCCCACCCTCCCCTCAGAGTGACCCTGCTGCTGCCTTGGTGGCCTCAGGGCAGGAGGGGACCTGTCCCCTGCAGGTGTGTCCCTTTCCCCAGTGCTCGGGAAGCAGATTGTTCCCTGTGCCCCGAGCCAGGCTCCCGCTGCTCGCATTTGCAGCCTCATTTCACCTGGGACAGTGCCTGGAGCAGCCCCGTGGGATGCTGGAGCTGCAGGCCTTTATGGATGAGATAATCAGCAGCTCCTGAAAGTGATTAAATAAAGGTGGCATCTCCAGTCAGCGTCCTGGGGTGGTTTTGCCAGGTTTTGATGGATTATTTGAGTGTTTTCAGGAGGCTTTCCATACTGGGAGCAGCAGGCAGAGCATTAAACCCAGGAATCCCAGGGCCTGCTGAAGGTCAGCGTTCCCTGGGGCAGGTGCAGGGCTGTGCATCCAGCACAAATATTGCAGTTTTCACATGCAGGGGTGGGGGTTTGTGCTTTTCCCTCATGTTTCCTCAGTTTAATTGATGCAGCGTTCTATGAAATAAATAGGGGAGAAGTTGTGGCAGAGGACAAACGTTGGGGTTTCTCTGCCATGTGCTCCCTGTCTCCTGTGGCCTGACATTTGCATCGCTTCCTTTGGACTTTTGGCAGAGCAGCTTTTCGTGGAGCCCCAGAGTGGTTTAGGTTGGAAGGGACCTTAAAACCCATCCCGTGCCACCCCTGCCATGGCAGGGACACCTCCCGGATCCCAGGGTGCCCCAGCTGCTCTGGGCACCCTGTGCCAGTGGGGGATCTTAAAACCCAGATTTTAAATTTAGCATCATCAGCAAAGCTCTCCAAAGGCTCCTGTGACCATTTGCTCTCAGCTTGGTGGTTGCTGGGAGGACAAAATTTTGTCATTCTTTAGAAACACTGAGCTCTTAAAAATCACATTCCTTTAGACGTTGATGGTAATTAGGAGGGTTAATTAACCAGGGTTTCCTGGTGGCTTATGGCAGCACAGGAAGGTGAATGTCCCAGGCTGATTTGAGCTGACTGAGCAGAGCTGAGGCAGTGTCACTGTCCCCTGCCGTGGGTGGTGGTGGCAGGAGGTGACAGCTGCCACCTTGCCCACGCTGTGCAGCTCCTGTCCCCTCCCCGAGCTTCTCCTGCAGCAGGAGCAGCCTGGAATTTGTGGGAAGCCCTGGAGGCTTTGCCAGGGGCTGGTTCAGGGGTTTAAAGGCTGTGTTGGAGCAGCAGCTCAGCAGCTTTCCAACCTGGTCCCAGCTCAATTCCACACCAGCCCAGGGTGCCATTCCTGCCCATCCTTGATCCCAGCTCAATTCCTGCCCATCCCAGCCTTGATCCCAGCTCAGCTCCACTCCAGCCCAGGCTGCCATTCCTGCCCATCCCAGCCTTGATCCCAGCTCAATTCCACACCCGCCCAGGCTGCCATTCCTGCCCATCCTTGATCCCAGCCCATCCTTGATCCCAGCTCAGTTCCACACCAGCCCAGGCTGCCATTCCTGCCCATCCTTGATCCCAGCCCATCCTTGATCCCAGCTCAACTCCACTCCAGCCCAGGCTGCCCTTCCTGCCCATCCCAGCCTTGATCCCAGCTCAGCTCCACTCCAGCCCAGGCTGCCATTCCTGCCATTCCTGTTTCAAATCTGGGAGTGCAAGCACAGAATATTTTAGATCTTTTGGGAATCAGAGCCTGTGTGCTTTGGCAGCTGGGGTTTGGGTTCAGAGTTTGGTGAGGATTTTTTTTTTCTTTTTTTAAATGTCTATTGGCATAGACATAAAAATGTCAAATTTTCAAATTTTTTGGATTTTTCCCTTTCCAGTTTGGCCAGAATGACCTTTGTTTGTTGGGAGCTGAACGTGTGTCTGTGCTTGATGCTTGGGTGAGGGTTTTGTCACCCTGTGAAGAGGATGATGCTGCAGGGGGAGGATTAAACCTCAGGCTGGTTATTTTACGTATCCTGAGACTTTTCACCCTAAAATGGAGGTTGTACTTCCCACTTTTAGCCTGGAGAAAAGGAGGAATTTCTCCATGGAAATTTCTCCATGGAAAATTTCTCCGTGGTCAGGCCTTGGAGCTGCCTGGGGAAGTGGTGGAGCCCCCATTCCTGGAGGGATTTCACAGCACCAATGGAATAAAGGTCCCTGTCCATTCTCCACACTGGATTTGGGGTGAACTCCAACATTTGGTGATGTAAGAATTCCAACAATTGCAGAAGAAGCTCTCAGGCACTCTGACTGTCCCTGAAAGGCTTTGTTCCTTGTGATGGTTTCCAACATTGCTTCCAGTTTCACAGGTTTTAAAAATATCCTTCCCAGTTGTGGTAGGAGGAAGTTTTCCTGCAGGAAAAGCGAAATAGCCATAAAAGGCTTGTTATTAAATCTTACGAGCTCAGTGTTTTTAATTTAACTTGTTACATCACAGGAGTGTGAATTCATTAAACTTCCTATTCTTATATGTGGGATCTATTTTAGCTGATGAATCTCTAAGAAAAAGGTTGGAGATGCGTCAGCAGCTCCTGTGGCTCTCTGGGAGGAAAATATATGGAATTTAAAAAGGACCGTATGGAAGGCAAGGGAGCAGAGCCTGTGTCCTTCATCCTGCTGGAGGAAGAGCAGGGAACAGACCCCTGGGGGGCAGCTGGAATGTTCTCATTCCCTTTCCCCTCTCTGGGTTGTTTTATCCTCGGCAGAGCTGGGGTTGGTGGGGAGCCCCCGGCGCGGCTCAGCCCCTCTGGGCGTGGGGCTGGGAGGTGGCAGCCCCAGTGGCCAGGCTGTGTCCTTGTCCCTGACCCCTGGGCTCGGGGCTGGGAGGTGGCAGCACCAGTGGCCAGGCTGTGTCCTTGTCCCTGCCCCAGTGGCCAGGCTGTGTCCTTGTCCCTGCCCCAGTGTCCTTGTCCCTGCCCCCTGGGCGTGGGGCTCTCCTGCCAGCATCTCCCACCTGGGGCTTTGCTGGGAACACGTTTGCTGTACAAGGCCTGAGCTGTGCAAAATGGGGCTTTTATGGGTTCTTTTATGCCTTGCTGTGGGGCTGCTGCTTCTGAGTCTGGTCCATGCCCTGTCCCCTCCTCGGGGGACGTGGCACTGCAGGCACAGGGCCAGCTCTGGGGGTGCTCTTTGCTTTTTATTCTGGTTTTATTCCGAGTGTTTTAACACCCCAAGCAGATATTGCTTCCTGCTGTCCCAAATCCCTCTGCAGCACTGCACTCCCAAGGGCAGCCGGGGCTCTTCCCTTTGGCTTCCTCTGAGGGCTTGAACTTAAATTTGAACTTTGCTTGGGTTGAAATGGACCTCAGAGCCCACCCAGTGCCACCCTGCCCTGGCAGGGACACTGCCACTGTCCCAGGCTGCTCCAGCCCCAGTGTCCAGCCTGGCCTTGGGCACTGCCAGGGATCCAGGGGCAGCCACAGCTGCTCTGGGAATTCCATCCCAGCCCCTGCCCACCCTACAGGAACAATTCCCAATTCCCAATCTCCCATCCATCCCTGCCCTCTGGCAGTGGGAGCCACTCCCTGTGTCCTGCCCCTGATTTTAAATCACTTTATATCACTTTCCAACCACTTTGGGGAAGAGCTGAAGTGTCCAAAGGCTCGGAGCTGTTCCCTGGACGATCCCACTCTGGCTGTGGAGATTCCCACTGACAATTTGGCTTCTGTCCTAAACCTTTCCTGTGTGAATCCCAGGCTCCTCAGTGCAGTGCCCTGACTGCAGCCCCCTGTGCAGCTGGAAATGCATTTCTGGGGTCCCTGATCCCCCTGATCCCAGCAGCAGGAATGCTGAGGCTGCCCTGGCGCTGCGGGGTGAGAGGCACACGTGCACTGGCATTAATTTTATTAAGCTGCTGTAATTCTCCCTAAATGATGTTGTGTGCTGCTGATTCCGTTGCAGTGTGCAGGATCAGTGTCAGGCTGCCAGGCCTGTGACTGTTCCCCTTATCCCATTTTCTCCAGTAATTCCCTGCAGCAGCTGCCTGCTCCCTCCTGATTCCCTTGGCCAAGGCAGTGCAGTTTGTCACCAAGGTGTTATTTCAGTTATAGTTTAGTGCTCCAGAGAGTTACAGACACAATCCCAAAGATTTTTGGAAAAGAAGCACCACGAAAAGCAGGGTTCTGCAGGGAACGTTGGCCTGGACTAGTTCTTGCTGAAATAAACCTCCAGAAATTTCCATAAATTCTCATTAATCCATCACAGAGGCATCAATATATTCACTGCTCCAATACGTGATCGGTTAATTTAATTTCTAGATTTCTTCCCAAAATCCTGGCAGTGATCAACAGGGCACCCCTTTGGCCTGAGCTCTCCAGATCCTGTTTGGGAAGCAGGGAAATTCCTGCAAAATGTGGCAAACTGCTCTGACCTGCTGTGTAATCCCAGCCAGAGTGGCTTTTGTGTGCTGGAAACCACCCCAGGCCCTCCCCTGCTTTTCCAGGGATGATTTAACACTCCATAAATCAGGACACACACCTGAGCAGTAAAAAGGGACAATATCTCAAGGTCCCATAAAGAAAAGTAACATTAATTACAAATTTAGACAGCCAGTGTCACCCTGTTTGCTTATTTACAAGAGAAATAATTCACCCAACCTCGGCAGTGAGGGGAGGGGAGCTGCCATCTGAGGCTAGGAATTTTTGGCAATTTAGTTGTCAGGAAAACACTGCTGGAAAACACAATTTTCCTGACTCCCAATAACTGTGGAATAAGGTGATTTTCGGGGCTGAGGGTGCACCTTGCACTGGGGGAGCTTACACTTCCCCAGCTGCTGGTGGCTCTTCCTTATCTCCCGAGCCAGATCTGCAGAATAAGGAAATCTATTTTAAGAAAGGCAGAGAAATCCCCAGTGCTGCCCAGGGACTCTGGAAAAGTCTCCCTGTGGACGTGGACTGTGCTGAGACACCAGGACAGGATTTGCTGCCTTTCCTCAGCAGCGGTCTGCAGAAAACCCGAAGGAAAATGATGCAAAGCTGCTGCTCCGGGTTAATTTAATTTGATTTCTCTCTTACACCAGTCGCTCCTGGGCAGGAAAGCCTCTCAGGCAGGGCAGAAAGCCCTGGGAATTCCAAGCTGTGCTTTCCTGATGCTCGTGGAGGTGCCTTTGGAGGAGCAGGGCTCAGGGGTTTGTCGGACCCGTGGCCAGGGGTGGTTCTGGGGCATTTTGGTGCTCCGAGAGCCTCGTGGTGCTGAGGGCAGCAGGACACGGCTCAAAGCACAGGACAGTTTGCTAATTAAGGGCTGTGATGGGAAAGGAACCTGGGGGAAGCTCCAGGGGAAGGGAAACGTGTTCATTTTACCTCTGCATTTGTAAGTGCACAGCTGAGAGCAAGGGGAAGGAGGGGGAGGCTCCAGCTCAGGCTGCACAGGAGAGCAGGGAGCTCCTTCCACTGAAATCAGGCTGATTGCTGGGTTCCTTGGGATGAACAACAGGGGAGATTCCTCCAGGAAGCAAAGCAAGAGGGAAAAGAAATTATTATTTATTTATTCCTTTGCCCAAAGAGGCGCCAATCTGGAGTAAGGGCTGGACCTGTTATTTCCAAATCCTCAGTGGCGATAATTGGATAACTAAAGATAAATACTGTGGTTAAATTCAATGCAGATTCGTCTGGTTTATTTTAATCTTTTTAGGCTTGGGTTCAAGTTTTGCTGTTCAGCTGTGCTCTAACAGACATGGCTCCAGCTGAGCGTGCAGCCTGAGCTGGAGGGGGATCCTGAGGGATCAGCTCGGTGATCCTGGGATGCTCAGGTGCTGGGGTTGTGCTGGGCACTGAGGTGTGACAGGAGCTGAGAGCTGGGAATTCCCTCCTGGATGGCCTCTGGCAGAAGGCCCGGCAGGGCAGGGCTGCAGAAGGCAAACCTTTGGACATCTCTGTTTGAAACCGTGGAATTCCCGGTGCTTCCGAAACTCGCCGTTATTCGCTGTCATTTCTGCTGTTGTGTTACTGGTTTTGAGATACTCAGGGAGTCACAATCCTTTGGATTTTCTTAAAGAAGTCCTGGGGGTTGTTTGTTGGACAGGGATGTGGGAGTGGTGGGCCTGTGGTGGCAGCAGGAGGAAAGGGAATTGCGCAGGAGGGAAGGCATTGAAGATCAGGAGTTGTGTCTCCAGCTGGGAGTTCCACACCTCCTTCTCCTGCTGCTCTGTGCCCACCTGCTCCTGGCAGGGGCACGGGGCATCCTCACACCTGTAACTGCTGCCTGGGAGCGCCCCCCAAAACCAGGGAACCACGGAGTCACTGAGATGGAAAAGCCCTGCGAGCCCACCGAGTCCCCGGCATGCCACGGCCACCCGGTGCCACATCCACAGGGCATGAAATCCCTGCAGGAATGGGGGCTGCACCCCTGCCCTGGCAGCCGTGCCAAGGCCTGAGAGCCCTTTCCATGAGGGAATTCCTCCTGCTGTCCTGCCTGACCCTCCCCTGGCACAGCCTGAGGCCGTTCCCTTCAGTCCCCCCTTTTTCCCTTGGGAAGGGACCAGCAGGATCTCCCCAGGTGAGCCCAGAGTGACAAATCCGTGTGGAAGGATGCGGTGTGGAGTGAATCCTCGCTCTGGAGAGCCTGGGGAGCAGCAGCAGGAAGGGCTGATGGAGCTGCCTTGGCAGCAGGATGGCTCCTGTGGGAGCTGGCATTCCCAAAATCCCAAATGGGAGCTGCCATTCCCAAAATCCCAAATGGGAGCTGGCATTCCCAAAATCCCAAATGGGAGCTGGCGTTCCCAAAATCCCAAATGGGAGCTGCCATTCCCAAAATCCCCTGTGGGAGCTGCTGTTCCCAAAATCCCCAGTGGGAGCTGGCATTCCCAAAATCCCCAGTGGGAGCTGCCATTCCCAAAATCCCCTGTGGGAGCTGCCATTCCCAAAAGCCCAAATGGGAGCTGCTGTTCCCAAAATCCCCAGTGGGAGCTGGCATTCCCAAAATCCCCAGTGGGAGCTGCCATTCCCAAAATCCCCAGTGGGAGCTGGGCTGGCAGGGATGCAGGCAGAGCTCTCTCCAGGGCCTCAGTGGGAAGCTGGGATGAACTCTTTCCATGGAATGCTGGTTCCTGGAGTGACTGAGGCCAGCCAGCCCCAGCCTGGTCACCCACCCCTTCCTCCATCTCCATCTCTTTCCCCGTCCTCTTTCCAAACCAGGAGCATCCCTGAGGCACCCCCGGAGTGCTCTGTGTTGCTCCGGAGGTAAAGGACTCTCCAAACTCTGCTGGGAGAGCACAGCCATTCCCCTCTTGGATCTGACCCAAAAATTCCAGTCAGTGCCTTGTGCTGTGCCTAAGGAGAACTCTGGGGAGTGGGAGTGAAATCCCTTGTGACAGGAACACATCCCAGCCTTGGAATGTTCCCAGTTCCAGGGGGCCCTGAACCAGTCCTGTGATGGAAACAAACCAGGAGTTTAACATTTAACCAGGAGCTCCATCTTTTCTTTCCTGGCTGGAAAAGTGAGAGTTGTGTTGGGTTCTCTTTGTTGGAGCAAACTGGTCGGTGACAAAGAAATCGGGATTTGCCGTGCCTGGGTTTTGTTTGGGATGGAGGGAGAAGGCCAGGAGGGAATTCAGTTATTCCGAGGAAGGAATTCCATTATTCCGTGTGGAGGAGCTGAATGGAGCAGCAGGCAGGTGTAGCCCTGGGCTCTGAGTGATGTTTCACATGGCTGAGTAGAAATGGCCTTGGCAGGGTTGCTGTAATTGCAGTCATCCCCTCCCAAATCTGGAGTGCCCCCGGAATTCTCTGCTGGAAGTGCTGGGGATGGACACGGCCCTCGGGGACAGGGTGGGACTGCTGGGCTCTGGCAGGGCAGGAGCTGGGCTTCCTGATCCTCGTGGGTCCCTTCCCTCCACCCTGTGCTCCTCTGACTTGTTCCCACGTGGAACTGACCCCTCTGGAATCCCACTCCTGGAAAAGCTCCCTGGGAGGATCCAGCCTGGGTGACAGGCAGCCTGACAGGGAGCTGGGGCTGCCACGTCCCAAAAATCAAATCCCTCCTGGTATCCCTAAAATCCAACCTCATCTGGTATCCCTAAAATCAAATCCCTCCTGATATCACTAAAATCCAACCTCATCTGGTATCCCTAAAATCAAATCCCTCCTGATATCCCTAAAATCCAACCTCATCTGGTATCCCTAACATCAAATATCTTCTGCTATCCCTGAGACCCAACCTCTCTTGGTATCCCTAAAGCCAAATCTCTCCTTGGTATCCCTAAAATCCAGCCTCTCCTGGTATCCTTAAAATCCAATCCCTCCTGGTATCCCTAAAATCAAATCTCTCCAGGTATCCCAAAAATCAAATCCCTCCTGGTATCCCAAAAATCAAATCTCTCCTGGTATCCCTAAAGTCCAGCCCCTCCTGGTATCCCTCAGATCCAATCCCTCCTGGTATCCCTCAGATCCATTCCCTCCTGGTATCCCTCAGATCCCATCCCTCCTGGTATCCCTCAGATCCATTCCCTCCGGAGGAAAACGTTCAACCTGGACAGAAAGAAAGTGGAATGACCACAGAACCCTGGAAAGGGTTGGGAGGGACCTCAAATCCCACCCAGTGCCACCCTGCCCTGGCAGGGACACTGCCACTGTCCCAGGTGCTCCATCCCAGTGTCCAGCCTGGCCTTGGGCACTGCCAGGGATCCAGGGGCAGCCACAGCTGGGAATTCCATCCCAGCCCCTCATCACCCCTCCAGGTGATGTGAGGTGAGGTGATTGAGGTCAGGTGCTATTCCTTCCCAATATCCCATCGCTCCAGGGAAGGGAATGGGGAATGTTGGAGGTGTCAGACTCTGCAGCCCCTGCTGCTGAGGGGGACAGCTTGAAGGGAGGATCCACGAGGAAAACGTTCAACCTGAACAGAAAGAAAGTGGAATGATCACAGAACCCTGGAATGGGTTGGGAGGGACCTCAAATCCCACCCAGTGCCACCCTGCCATGGCAGGGACACTGCCACTGTCCCAGGTGCTCCAGCCTGGCCTTGGGCACTGCCAGGGATCCAGGGGCAGCCACAGCTGGGAATTCCATCCCAGCCCCTCATCACCCCTCCAGGTGATGTGAGGTGAGGTGATTGAGGTCAGGTGCTATTCCTTCCCAATATCCCATCGCTCCATGCCCTCTGGCAGTGGGAAGTTATTCCTTGTGTCCTGTCACTGGGGCAAGTTAAAATCCCTGTTGTCTGGCATTTTCTTGGAATCCAGGTCGGTGTGAGGGGAGTCTGTCATTCCTGGAGGGTCCCTGGGGGTCCCAAGGCTCCCACATTCCCAGCTCCCTGTGCTGGGAATGGCTGCAGCCCTCGGTGGGCAGTGCACGAGTACGAGTCCTTTCCTGTGGAAATCACGGGAATCAGGCAGGAAAGCAGCCTGGCTCCAAATGCCACATACATACACAAAACAGGCCATGAATATGCGTGGCGGTCATTTGGGATGCAGCAGCGGGAGGGGAACTGGGCGCTCTGGCTGTCCTGGATGAAGTGCTTCCCTGCTGTTAACAGCTGGGCTTCGAGGGGTTCAGCTTGGATTTTGGGACAGGTCCTTCCCCCGGAGGGTGCTGGCACTGCCCAGATCCCCAGGGAATGGTCCCGGCCCCGAGGCTGCCAGAGCTCCAGGAGGGTTTGGACAGCACTGCCAGGGATGCCCAGGGTGGGATTTTGGGATTGTGCAGGATCTGTGCAAGACCAAGATCTGGATCAATGATCCTTGTGGGTCCCTCCCAACCCAGGATATTCCATGATTCTGTGCTCTGTTCATGCCAAGAATGGGGCTCAGCATCCCGGGAGCTCCAGGTGCAGCTCCAAAGCCCAATTCCCATCTCCAGGTGCTCTCCTGGATGGCTTCACTAGCCCAGGGAAGGGTTTGGGGGCAGGAATTGCTGGCCTTGGAGGGGTGACCCCATGCTGGATCACCTGTGTCAGTGGGAGCATCTGTGCTCTGGACAGGGGAGCTGATGGAATGGAATGGAATGGAATGGAATGGAATGGAATGGAATGGAATGGAATGAGCAGGGTGGAGCAGGAGTGGTTCCAGGGGGAGCCACATCCACGTCTGCAGGGAGAAGTGCCCAGGAAGGAGGTGGGGGAGCAGGGATTCCTCATTCCTGCTGGACTGCAGGATGGGAGCAGCACTGGGATAATGAATGGAGCAGGAGCTGGGGGGGGGGGGGGCTCTTTTTTGCTTTCTAAGAAATTAAAAAAAAAAAAAACAAAACAAGAGAGCAGAAAAAAGACGAAAGGAATTTCTAGGAATGGCTCCAGTCTGTGTTCCCCTCTCCTTCAGGGAGATGGGGTTTCCCACAGACAAGTGAACTTCCAGGTTTTCAATGAGGTCACAGCATAACCCCTGAGAGGATCTGGGGGTGGAAACAGAGAGCAGCCCCGTGTGCTGATCCACGGGTGTGAAATGTCCTGTGAAACAGCTGGGATGCGGATGTGCAGCGCTTTGGGATTCCTCCCCAAAGCACTGAGCACAGCTGGCTTCATTCTTGGCTTTCTAAGGAGCACCGAAGGTAAAACCACGGCTAAAGGCTTGCCACAGCTGCAGAATTCCCTGAGGATTCCTCTGTGCCTCTTTGCTGCAGCCAGTCCAGCAGCAGGCAGAATTCCTGACCCATCCCTGGCAGTGCCCAAGGCCAGGCTGGAGCACCTGGGACAGTGGGAGGTGTCCCTGCCATGGCAGGGGTGGCACTGGGTGGGTTTTGGGGTCCCTCCCAACCCAAACCATTCCATAATCCCAGCATCCTCTGACAGAAAACTCCAAACTAACAGGAAAATCCTTTCTTAAAATTCCTTTTAGGAGAGGCACCACAATGTAATTAAAACAGAGTATAATTGCATTTACACATTTAAAACGTGGCGTTAAAGGGATTTTAATTGGGATGCAGCCATTGCCTCTCCCAGAAGGAGAGATCCTGGTTTTCCCTGGCTGCAGCAGGGGAATTCTGCCTCCCTTTCTTGGAGCAGAGGCCTGGTGCACCTCAGAGAGGATCCAGAGGGAGGCCCTGGTGTTATTTGAGGGTGCCTGTGCACTTTCCCCAGGTTTTAGCAGCTTGGTAGCTCCTGAATGGACACCCAGGGACTGATTTCCAAACTGGGCTTTAACCTCCATCCATAAAAGGCACCTTTAGTTCTCCTGAAAGACGTTTTTACGTGCAAGTTGGGTAATTAGGAATTTAATCACCCTGCCTCCAGTGAGGAGAATGGTTTTTTGCGCAGAAAAAAAAAAGCAAAGTTTAAAGGTTTTATTCCAGAGAGCAATTTGCAAGATTGATAGCCTGAAATGACTTGTTTGCCTTAGAAATAACTGGATGGGAAACGCATTGGAAGTCACTTAGGTATCCAGGAGGGAAGGCAGGAATGACATGGTTTCACCCCAAAACACAAACCTCTGCCTGACATTTCATGGGCCCAGCTCACCCAGTGCTGGTTTTAAACCTTCAGAATCAGAATTATTTCAACTGTTGGAACCAGCACTGGGATTCCAATGCCTTGCTGGGGTTAAGAGCATGGAATTGTTTAGGTTGGAAAAGCCCTCTAAGATCACTGAGTTCACCAATCCTCCAGCACGCAGAAAAAAAAAAGCAAAGTTTAAAGGTTTTATTCCAGAGAGCAATTTGCAAGATTGATAGCCTGAAATGACTTGTTTGCCTTAGAAATAACTGGATGGGAAACGCATTGGAAGTCACTTAGGTATCCAGGAGGGAAGGCAGGAATGACATGGTTTCACCCCAAAACACAAACCTGACATTTCGTGGGCCCAGCTCACCCAGTGCTGGTTTTAAACCTTCAGAATCAGAATTATTTCAACTGTTGGAACCAGCACTGGGATTCCAATGCCTTGCTGGGGTTAAGAGCATGGAATTGTTTAGGTTGGGAAAGCCCTCTAAGATCACTGAGTTCACCAATCCTCCAGCACTGCCCATGGCCCCAGGTGCCCTAAATTCTGCACATTCCCCCCAGGTTCTGAGAGTTCCTGTGGGAAATGAAGTGGGATTTTGCTTTTCCCTTAGGTTGTGTTTGATTCAGTAGGAAATCCACAATATTACAGAGAGTTTGGTGCCCTTTATTCCAGAGGCAGCTGTCCCAAAGCTGCTTTTCCAGAACAGGAGGCAGGATGGAGAAAAGGAAAAGGGCACTGCTGGGAGAAAAACAGTGCAGGAAGAAGGAATGGGAATATTCCAAAGGGGATGTGTGGCAGCCAGGTCCTCACCTGGGACTGACTGGGGAGCTGCAGTTCCTGGGGCACAAATGCAAATCCAGGCTCTTCTCCAGGAACGTTTGGGCAGTTTTATGGATAATTATGGATAATTAGGATAATGTGGAGTGGCCATTTGCTGTGTAGGTGTGAGCTCCTGGCAGATCCTTAGGTCTGAGGATGGGAATTCAGTCAGGAATATCCCTTTCCTTGATGCTGTTTGTTCCCAAAAGGTGATTTTATCCCGAGGTTTCTGGGTCAGGCTGTTCCACGCTGGATCCATCCATGGGCACCAGGCTGTCCTTGGATTTCTCCAGCTCTGGGGGAGAAAGGCTTTGCAGAGTGTGAGTAAGACAGCCAAAGAGTGGGGGGAAAGAGATTCCCTATTATTAGTGATGAGTTATGTAAGGAATCCTTGGTTACGAAAGAACAGGACCCTGCCACGTTTAGAGATGTGCTGCAATTCCTGGTGCTCTCCAGCGAATCCCATCTGTGCTGCTCACTCCATCCCTGCTTCTGCAGCAGGAAACACTCCGAGTGCTCTGGGAATCACCAGGAATGTGCAGCCTGGAAGTGATCCCTGCCCTGCTCAGAGCCTGCCCTGTGCTTATCCCAAAAAGCTGCCGGTCGGGGTTAGGAATTCAAAAGTTCTGGAAAGGAAACAGTTTGCCTTTGGCCCTTTGGAATATCTTTTTTCCAGCAAAATCCATGTTCTGTGTGAGGCCTGGAGGGTGGCATATTCCATGGTGCAGGCTGGATGTGCCTGCAGGTGTTTGGAGTTCTGAGGAGGAGAAAAGCTGTCCTCAGGATGCCGTGGGAATGGTGCTCTCCAAACAGGCATTTGGGATACCCAAAGGATGGATTTCACCTCAGTAATGGTGGCCTGAAGAAGTTTTTAAGTGGAAATCCGTGAAGTCCTCACGGGTTAACGAGGTGCTGACTGAAAGTGCTGGGTAAGAGGGATAAAAAAAAAGGGAATAAATATCCCTTAGGCCATGTTCAGGGGTATTTATAGCCAAGAATGGCCAGAACTCGGGATTTTATGTTTAAATACAGCTGCTAGCTGCAGCAAGAGCTCCTCAATCATTTATCCCACCTTTAGTGGGATAAATTTATCGGGCTGTTTGCTTGGTTTATCCCTTTCCTCATAAAAACTTGAGGAAAAGCTGGAACTGCTCTGCTGTTTCCCCAGAACTGGGGGTCACCCGTGTGAGGCTGAATCCCTGCTGCTGCATCTGTCCCCTCTGCTTTACAGACACAGCAGCAGCAACAGCAGAATGAAGCAGGCTGAGTAATTTCCAGGATGTCAACACACTTTAATTGTTTATAAATTGGCTGCATGAAGCGTTTGATTGATTTTATTTTTTTTTTTCCCTAGGCTTGGTTCTGGATAATTTGTTTTGTTGTTGATTTTTGTTGGGGTTTTTTGAAGTTTGGAGTTTTTTTGCAGCTGAAGACCGAGGAAAAATCACCTTTTGTTTTTAGGTGTTGTCAGAGGAGTTTTGAACATTCTGGGACCTGGGGCAGAACAGGGAGATGCGGCAGTGAATCATTCTGAAGTTAAATTGTTCCTCTTTCCACATTTATGAGGGAGAATTCTGGACTGTGTCGTGCACAGATCTTTTGTATCCTTGGCAGACTTTATTTCTTGTTCAATTCGATTTTCAGAGCGCTCTGGGCTCATGTCAAACCGATCATTAAAGCCTGGGTCACATTGTGCTCATAAAAGTGGGTAGAACCGGGGTTGGGAGGGCAGCTTATTTTGGGCACTTCTTACCTGTGAAGTGCTGATTTCCCAGCGATTTTCCAGCTCCTCTGGAAGCTGTTTTTGGGACACAGAGGAGCACAATGTGTGCGCTCACCGCTCAGCACGCGAGCAGGGCCGAGCAGCCCAGCCCTGAGCTCCCGGGCTGATTTTCAAATGCTTTCAAATATTATTGTCCCCAGCTCTATAAATATTATTTAAAAGCCTTTCTGAGAGCTCTTTTGCCCCGGGACTGCTGCACAAAGCCGCAGTGTTCCGGGGGATAATGCAGGCAGGGCTTTTAGATAGCGCTGCTTTCCCTGCTGGCTTTCTTCTCCCGTCCTGAATGAAACCATTGCTGCCATGTGCTTTTTGTGTTCCTCCTCTGAGACGTGGCCTTGTCCTGGGCCCTGGCTGACCGTGCCTCTGGGTGCCTGGTGCTGCCTGCCTCGGGCAGCTGCCAAGAGCTGAGGTTCAATCCTGCAAGACAACAAATGAACAGGCGCCGTTGTTGGGCGAGCTCAGCCTGGGGAGGTTTCTGCCTTTTCCTCTCAGACCCATCTGCACTTTCAGGGTGGCAGCTGGCCACGCTGTGCGTGGCACTGTCTGGTTCCCACATCCCTGCTTTTCCTCTTGTGCTCGTGGCTACTCTTGAGAATCCTCCGCCTTTCTCTGGGGAAGGTGCAGAAGCCACAGCCTGAACATCCTCCTTGGAGGAGAGATGTGGTTGCCTGGAAACTACAGCTGAGCCAACTGGAATTTCAGTTCCAAAGGAAATTCTGGGGGTGCTTTCTTATTTTCCTTCTTTTAGGTTAGAACAAAGGCTGCAGAATTCCTTCCAAACTGCCCTAGAAGTGCTCAGTGGAGGCATTTCAGTGCCATCTGATGCAGATGCTGGATGTAGAGGCTGGTGGAGGATACAGAACGTTTGCGTGAGGCAGGGTTTTGGTATTCTGTCCTAGAAAGGTTAAAATGGATTTTCTGGAGCTGATTGAAAACTTCGACACCTCCCACTTGGGAGCCAAAACTCTCAGAGGAAAATATTTGTACGGCAAGTTGTATTTTTGGCAAAATATTGTCCTCACTTCAGAACTCCATGGCTGGGAAACCTTAGGGGATTCAAGTTGTTTCTCCAAGCCCAGCTTTGGGTCATCCTGAAGCCAGTCCAGTGATTTCTTTAAATCCTGGCCTGTTTTATTTCCAGCTGAGGGGCACTGTCTGTTTCTCCCCCCAGTTTTAACGTTTAAAATTTGGGACAGAACGGGAGGAAAAGTGTTGGAGCAGCAGTGGCCAGGAGGGCTCCTCCTCTCCCTCCCTTCCCCTGGGTGCTGGGGGGATCTCAGAGGGGATCCAGGGACACTCGAGGTGCAGGGCTGTCACCTCCTGGGGATGCTGATGTGCTGTGGCACGGCGCAGATTTCCCTCCGGGAACAGGGCAGGGATGGGAACTGGGTCAGGGAATCAGCTCTGCTCCCACAGCATGGACCCGAGGCAAAGGAAATCTGCTTTTCTGTCCTGAGCCCCCTGAGCTGCTTCTCCTACCTGCTCCCAGCCGGAGGGAAGGGATGGAGGCTGGTGCTTGGCATTTCTTTGACATTGTGCTGGAGCTAATATTAATTTGTGGTGAAGAGTGGAGAGAGAGTTCCTAAAAATAAATTACTGGAGGACTTCTCCTAAGATGCACACTGACTCCTTCCCCCTCTCCCTCTGGCATTTTGTTCCACCCTAATTCGTGGCGTTGACAAATTTAGGGGTGGCAGGGTTTTATTGCTGTATTTCTGTATCAGCACTGGAGGGAAATCAATGGCATTTATCTTTGGTCTCGGATGAACAAGGGGCAGTGGCTTCCCACTGCCAGAGGTGGGATGTTGAGAGGGAATTCCTGGCTGTGAGGGTGGGGAGGGGCTGGAATAGAATTCCCAGAGGAGCTGTGGCTGCCCCTGGATCCATGGCACTGGATGGGCTTTAAGGTCCCTTGAACCCAAACCAGTCTGGGATTCTGGGATGGGATCCTGTGACATCTTTGCTGTAAGAATTCCCTGTTGTGTTCACGGTGTTGAGACGGCAGAACTCACCTGCTGCCAAGTAAATTCTTATTTATTATTATGATCAACCTTTCCTAAAGGGCATGACTGGGTCGGCTCAGGGACAGCACAAAGCTCCCATTTTTGAAGCCACAGTGTAGCCCTTCTTTTTTTGTCAATTTTAGGTTCTTTTCCCTTGCTTCCTGCATTTTCAAGGGAGCTGCTCAGGCTGGGCCTGTGCTCAGGGTAGAAAGTGCAAATGAAAAGCTCCCAGCTCCAGCACTGCTGCAGTGACTTCATTCAGAGCAGCCTTTTCAAAGCAGGTGCTGACCTACTTGCTTTAAATTGGGCCCTTTTTAACTGTACTTAATTAAAATTTATTCCCTTTTTAACGGGCTCCATGAAAGCCCTTTGTGCATCCCGAGGGTCACCACCTAGAAGTGGGAGCTCTGGGAATGGTGTCCCGGGAGCCATTCCACTTTTCCCCTAATAAATTGTCCTGTCCTGGTATTCAGAGCTGTTCAGTCGGTGCACACGAAGCCTTTGTGATCCTGGAGGGCGCTCAGCAGCACTCCCTGGGTTTTCACTCCCGACAAAAAGGAATGGGGAACGGTCGGGATGAATTCCCTGGCAGCCCCCGGAGCTGAAAGCAGTGCCTGGAGAATTCCAAGGCTTTCAGGACATCCCCATTCACTTGGGAACAAATGTCACTCTGGGCTGTGTCACAGCAGATCTGCCGCGGCAAATTATTGCGGATTTGCACTTGACAGCGGGGTCTGACCACCCGACAATTATCATCTAATAGCTCATTTATCCCGAGGCAGCTCTGGGATGAGAGGGAAATCCCGGGGTCTCCGAGGTCACACGTGGCCTGGATCAGCTTGGAATTGTTAATGAAACCTCGCCGTTCATTGAAGGGTTCCCATCTCCAAAAGGAAGCTCTTGTCTTGTTTATTGGGCTGTAAATCTGCGGGAAAAGGTTGGATCGCAGTTAATTAAAACGCAAGCAAACAATGAGCAGGATCTGCATCTGTTACGGGGTTTGTTTTGGGGTTGTTATTGTGGCATTTGCGAAGGGAGCAGATGAGTTTGTTTGTTCCAAAGCCAATTAGGAAGGGACAGAATGATCAGTCAGCAGCAGGTACCGGTGTGGGAAGAACCTTTCCAGAGCTCTGGTGCTGGGAAGGAACCTTTTTTTTGGAAATAAAACCTGTATGCTGGGGAGGGGGGGAGTTGTGTCAGTCAAAACCCGAGGGGGTTTTTGGAGCTTTTCTGGACTTTGTTTTGCAAGGTTTTCTGTGTTCTTAAACGCTGAATGGGTTGGGTTGAGTTGTGAGGGACATTAGAGCCCATCCAGTTCCTCTCCCCTACACCTCCCACTGTGCCAGGCTGCTCCAAACCCATCCAGCCTGGCCTTGGGCACTGCCAGGGATCCAGGGGCAGCCACAGCTGCTCTGGGAATTCCATCCTCCCTCTCAAGGAGGAATTCCTTCCCAAAATCCCCCCTCTCCCCGCCCCAGGAGAAGCAGAGGACCTCACCTCCTGCTCTGCTCCACCTCTCAGGGAAGAGCCTGCCTTGGCTTCCAGCTCCTTTTTTCTTAATATTGTGGGGACACAAAGGAAAATCCTCCTGGAACAAGGAGGATTTGTCACCCCAGAAATTCGTGGGCAGGTGATGAAGGTTATCCGAGCAGCCAGGGCTGCTTAGAAATGCTCATCCCTGTTTCTGGAGAGTGCTCCACGATTTCAGCTCCTTCCCTTTGGACCAACAGGCACAAAATCCAGGAACAAAAGCATTTCCAGCACAGGAAAGTGACCTAATGAACCCCATCTTCACTGTCTCACAATTTTCAGGGCTTGGGACTTCCTGAGCAGCACCTCCCAGTCTGTTTGAAAGGGAGTAGAACTGCATAAGCAATACTTAAAAAATTCCTGAACTTGTCAAAATTTGAGGTTGGACAGCAAATTCCTAAATGAAGATATCACATTGGGAAATGTCAGAATTGAGTTTCATTTCATTTTCTGTGAAATATATTGATTTTTGCTCTAATTAGCCCATTACTTGTCACTAGAATGTCCCAATAATAGATGAGATTATTTGACACGACATATGGATGGCATTGATCTCAAAATCAAAATATTGTCTTTATTTCATTTCCTTTCTAAGCAGCACAAATTGCTACCTCTTTTTCTGGTCAGAATTCTTCCTGTTTTGTTAAAATGAAACATCTTGACAGTTTGAATCAGAAAATATGGGATACCTTGGGAGTAAAAGGGAGGAAGAGCTGTTTTCATTAGTGTAAAAATGTTATCGCAGTCTCACACATGGGTGTTAAAAACATCTGCTCCTCTAATTAGTTCACTGAGTATTTCATTTTTCTACATGGCTTGCAAGGCTCAGACACGTCGTGCTGGGCTCCCTTACAACTGAAACAACAGAAAATCAACTCATCCCAGGCCTAGACAAAGGCTCTGATCTGATAGTGCTCTCAAAACATTGAAATTCTGCTTGGAAACAGCAGTTCTGGGGTTCGTGGCCTCAACCAAAGCCTTGGAAGCGTTAAAGCAAAAAGGGTTTGAGCAGGGATGACTGCAATGTTCTGCGTGGTGACTTTCACCACTCTTAATGGCATCTGAGGGACTAATTAGTGCTTAATTTGGGCTTGTTTCTGTGCGCAGTGTTTGGGGAACACAGATGCATCCACGTGGCTGTTAAATGTAAAGTACAGCAGGTTTCGCTGTTGGGATGTTGGTTCAGGGTTGATTGTGGGAAGGTTTGTTTTCCTTTTTTCCTCCCTGGGGAATGCCCAGTTGCTGTGGCCGAGACTGGAACCTGCTGGGACGGGGGGCTTTGGGTTGGTCCTTCTCTCCTTTCCCTCGGGCTTTGTGTGACTTCTCACCTCTGTGCCTTTAGGGATGGCAGGGAGTCTGCATCCTGTGAGGCTGGAAACTCACAGGGAACCGGTGGGAAATTGGCAGAAAACACTGGGAATTCACATGGAACATTGGAAATTCACACGGAACGTGGGGGAGATTCACATAGAGCATTGGAAACTCACATGGAACGTGTGGGAAATTGACATAAAACATTGGGAATTCACATGGAATATGTAGGAAATTATTCACATGCAACATGTGGGAAATTCACATAAAACATTGGAAATTCACATGGAATATGTAGGAAATTATTCACATGCAACATGTGGGAAATTCACATAAAACACTGGAAATTCACATGGAATGTGTAGGAAATTATTCACATGAAACATGTGGGAAATTCACATGAAACTTTGGAAATTCATGGAATATGTAGGAAATTATTCGCATGGAATATGTAGGAAATTATTCACATGCAACATGTGGGAAATTCACATAAAACACTGGAAATTCACATGGAATATGTAGGAAATTATTCATACGGAACATGTGGGAAATTCACATGAAACTTTGGAAATTCATGGAACATGTGGGAAATTATTCACATGTAACATGTGGGAAATTCACATGGAGCATGTGGGAAATCCACATAAAACATTGGAAATTCACATGGAATATGCAGGAAATTATCACATGTAACATGTGGGAAATTCACATAAAACACTGGAAATTCACATAAGACATTGGAAATTCAAATGGAACGCGTGGGAAATTATTCACCTGGAACGCGTGTTGGAAAGTCACATGGAACATATGGGAAATTCACACGGAACATTGGGAAATTCGCACGGAACATTGGGAAATTCACACGGAACATGCAGGAAATTCACCTACAGCATGTTTTAAAGCCAACCAAAGAACGGGAGGTGTAGAACTGCCAGGCAGTTGAGGTTGGTTCCTGTGATCACCGGGGTCACCTGCAGCGGCTTGGCCAGGCCCGTGTCCGGCGGGGTGTGGGTTTCTCCATGGCTGGAGTCCCCTCGGTCTCCTGGGATAAGCTGTGCCAGGGCTCTGTTGGAGCCACACCGAAGGAGTGTTTTCCTGGATTCAGGTGGAATTCCATCCAGCTGGGCCGGTGCTGGCCCTCCCTGCTCGTCCCAGGCCTGTGTCGTGCTGGGAGCCTGGAACTGGGCCCAGCCCTCCAAGGCCTCACCTCCCAGGAAAAGCTGGGAGCTAACAATTACACAAATTAAGACAGCAAACCAATTAAACCCGGCTAAATCTGAGGGGGAGGTGATTTGGAGTGCTGGTGCTTGGCTGCTCCACGTTGATATGGAAGTGGACTTTCAGGAGGATGTGTTTGTGCACTGCTGCAAGGAGATGTTTCCATGCCAAACTCCAGCGCTGATTTCACTGGAGTGCTCAGAGCTGGGATTTTGGGTGTGACTCATCTTTAGTCACAGCAGAGCCTGACATCCCCGTTTGGAAAGGGCAAAATCTGCGCTCCAAGGGGGAGTTGGGCTGGTTTGCATTTTGTACTGGAATATTTCAGCACTGGAGGAGAAGGAGGGAATATTCTGTTTGCCTCTCCCCGATCTCTGATCAAATCCTGGTCTCATGAAGTCCTGGGTTGTGCCAGGCTGCCATGGTTTTTCTAGGATTAAAAGCCAGGCCAGACTATTTTAAAGGTGCACCAATATCCCTTGAAAAGCATTGGAGCAACTTGGTGTGCCAAGGCAAGGAATCTGTGGGATACACTTGGGCTGCTGCCCATGGGCATAAACCAGGAAAAACACTTGGGAAAACACAAGGGGAATTGTGGAATCATGGGGTGGCTTGGGATGGAAGGACCTTAGAGCCCATCCAGCTCCACCTCTGCCAAGGGCAGCGACGCCTTCCACTCCAAACCCTGGCCAAGCTGGCCTTAAGGACATTTTTGTGCCTCACTGCAGCCCTTGCAGAGCTCCCAGGTTTTGGCTTTGTCTCTAAACTGATGGCTTTTCTTAAGAAAAATTCCCTAAAAGCAGAGAATTAACTCAGGAAAATGTCATGAAAAAACCTTGTTCTAAACCAGGAGGAACTTCTTTCTCTGGCAGACTGACATCTCCTATAATCATCTTCTAAATCCAGAAGACAGGTTCTTTGTCATCTAAATAATCGCTTTTTTGCTCTCATGGGAAGTGACAAAGTGAAATCCTCCCCTCAGAATTCCGTCTGTTCCAAGTGGATGCTCACACACCTCGCAGCCCTGCTTCAGCAGCTCCCATCTCATCTCAGGCTTTGCCAGACTTCAGCTTCTCTCTCTCTCTCTCAGTGAGCGTTTATTTGTATTTTTGACTCAGTGCAACTCCCCAGGAATTAAAATTTAATAGTTCTTGGTCAGCATTGGCAGCTCTAATTCCAACACTGGGAGCTTCCGTGGATTAAATTCCACCCCAGCTCTGCTCCGTGGAGCTGCGGGGTGCTGAGGGCCAGGCTGGACGGAGTTTGGAGCACCCTGGGATGGTGGAAAGTGTCCCTGCCCTAGCAGGGGGTGGCACTGGATGAGCTGAGCATCCCTTCCATCCCAAAGCATTCCCTGATTCCTTTGGCAGGCACAAGGTTTCCTTCCACGGGGATAGCCACGGCTTGGAACGCCGTGGGCGAGGAGCAGGGCTGGGATTGCATTGCCCAGGCTCTGCTCCCCACTCCCACGGGAGCATTTCCCTCCATCCTCACAGACACAGCTGGCACAGGGGAGCTCCTGCACGTGGCTGTGACGTTGCTGTCCTGTTGTCTCTTCCCAAAGCCTCTCCATCCTCTGTATTCCCAGCAAGCTGCCGGCTTGTCCGCTGTAAATAATTCAGGAAGTTCTGTTCACACCTTCCAAAGAGCTGGGGGGGTCAGGAGGGAGCTGCTGAACGTTCTTCCTACTGGGAATAAACCCAGCAGGGTGTGCCTGGGATATCTCATCCCTACCAGCCCCTTGGGCTGGGCTGTGCCAGGGATGATCAAGGAAAACGACCAGTGGAATTTTCTTGTTGGTCTCTGCCTGAATGTGGGACTAATCCACAATTGGAGAGGATTTAACCAGGAGAAATGTGCTGGAAATGACTTGGATCAAAAATAATTTAAGTGAAACATTCTGTCTTATTTTGAATTGTATTTGAATTTTATTGAATTAATTTTTTTCTGACTGTGTGAGATCAGCGTTCCACCAAACACATTCCCCCTTTTCAGAAGATTTCTCCAGTTTAAAAAGTTTTCAAGCAGAAGCACTTCCAGTTGTCCGCTGTAAATAATTCAGGAAGTTCTGTTCACACCTTCCAAAGAGCTGGGGGGGTCAGGAGGGAGCTGCTGAACGTTCTTCCTACTGGGAATAAACCCAGCAGGGTGTGCCTGGGATATCTCATCCCTACCAGCCCCTTGGGCTGGGCTGTGCCAGGGATGATCAAGGAAAACGACCAGTGGAATTTTCTTGTTGGTCTCTGCCTGAATGTGGGACTAATCCACAATTGGAGAGGATTTAACCTCTCCAAATGTGCTGGAGAATGACTTGGATCAAAAATAATTTAAGTGAAACATTCTGTCTTATTTTGAATTGTATTTGAATTTTATTGAATTAATTTTTTTCTGACTGTGTGAGATCAGCATTCCACCAAACACATTCCCCCTTTTCAGAAGATTTCTCCAGTTTAAAAAGTTTTCAAGCAGAAACACCTCCAGCCTGGTTTTGGCATCTGTCAATAACCAACAGTTGGAATCCCAATGTAGTTCCTTAAAATAATTCACCTGCTGGTTGAGCAGGATGAAACCTGTGAGCCTCTGAACCACCAATTTCGTGACTAATGGGATTAAATTTCATAACAACAGCACTGAATCTCACAGCTAGGAAGGCGACAAATGTAAAATGTGCGCAGAGCTGTAATTTATTTTTTCCTTTCTTTGTTTCAAACTCGAATTTGGAGAGTGAGAGCTCCAGAATGTGCTGTAAATAAATATTAAAAATGGGGTTTAAACCAAGCAAGCATTCAAGGCTGGAAGTTGTCAGGTTTCTGAGCAGGGAGCAAGCTGGTTAAAATACAGTTTTTATCTCTTTTTATAGATTCAGTATTCTAAAAGACTCTGTAACTATGGTTGCTGCTGTCTTTCTGTTCCATTTGTGCTGAGCAGAAGAATGGAGATATTTTTTGCACCTTTTGGGAAAGGAGAATGTTGTTACTCCAGGGAAACTTGCTGTGATGAAAGGATGGAAAGGAGAGCTCAATGTGAACTCTGCCCTGCCTTAAATCTATTTCCAGTGGGCAGAACGTGGAGAAGGAAAGCTGTGGCTAGCCCAGATCCTTGGGGAAGGTGAGGAGCAGCAAAGGCTGGGCTCCAGCTCGGGTTTAAAGCCAGCCTTTGGTGCCCATCCTGCAGAGGGTCTCAGCTTCCTCACACTCTGCTATCAGCCACTGGAAAATGAGGGGGTTTTCCTGATGTTTAGTCAGAGTTCCCAGTGCTGCTCCTTGTGCCTGTTCCCTTGGCTTTTTCCTGTGCTTGCTGGGGAGGGTCGAGGTCTGTCCTCTCTGCCAGCTCTCAAACGGGGTGACAACACTTTGCTGGCAGAGAAGCCATTTCCTGCCTCTCTTTATTGCTGTTTTCCCCTTTTCCTTGGTTAAACCCCCATAATTATCATTGAAATAATGGGATTTTAGAACATTTTCTTTGCCCATACCTTAAACAACCTGAGAGGAAAGATCCTACGAGGTAGAGGAAGGATCCTATGAGGTTGAAGAAAGATCCTACGAGGTTGAGGAAAGATCCTACGAGGTTGAGGAAAGATCCTACGAGGTAGAGGAAGGATCCTATGAGGTTGAAGAAAGATCCTACGCCTGAGAGGAAAGATCCTACGAGGTTGAGGAAAGATCCTACGAGGTTCAGGAAAGATCCTACGAGGTTGAGGAAAGATCCTACGAGGTAGAGGAAAAATCTTACAAGGTTCTGGTTGTGGTGACTTTGTGAGAGCTTTTAGTGCTCCCTCTGAATTCCCACATTTTGCTGGACTTGCCTCCATTCCATGCAGCCCATCCCTATAACTGAGCCTGCTGGCAGAGGAAAAGGAGGAAGAAATAAAAATCCTCTGGATGAATCCAGGCCAGTTATTGATAACGTGGGGCTGCAAAGAGGTGGAGGCCTCCAAGAGCATTCCAGGAGGAGCAGGCAGGAGCAGGAGCTGTGGCTGGGAGAGCTCAGGTGAGGGCTGAGGGGCTGAGAGAAGCCCCTTGCCATGCCCTGCTGCTCCCTGCTTCATTCCCTCGGAGCAGCCGCGCTTGGGAGCGTTGGGCTGTTGTTCATCTTCCCCATGCCATCTGTTTTCCTGGGTGGGAGGGAGGATTGGGATCCACTCCAAGCTGTTCCAAATGTTTTTCCCTGGTCGGGGCTGAGGTTCAGATGTTCATGTGCAGCTCCCGACGCCGTTCAGCGGCGCTGGCAGGGCTGGGCTGGGGGCACTCCTGATCCAGGTGGATCCAGGGGAGCTGGGGTCACCTCTGGGTGGGGATGGAAAGCCCTGGGCTCACTGCTGCATCCAGAGGCAGTGGAGCTGTCCCTGAGCTCCTGTGCTGCATTCCCAGCGTGTTCTGTCTGTATGCACTGAATGCTCCCTCCTCAGCTTTTTTCCCAGCCCTACCCCACCTCTCTCTGTTCCCACATCTTCTCCATGATCATCTTGATTGCTGCTGATTTTTCATTCCTTTTTGGATTCTCTCATATCCCACCCCAGATTTTCTTTGTTTTCCCTCCACTCAAACAGTGGCCAGAGCACTGATCTTATTCTCTTCTTCTGATCCCTGCCCTCATTTTCTGATCCCTGTATTTTTTTTCCATATGCAGCTGACACTGAGCACAGTGAGATTCTTTTTTGATTTTCTTTCCCAGTTTGCAGTTTTCTGCCTTTGAATCAGTGAATCTCACCACAAAGCTGAGCCTGCGAAACTGAGAGGAGCTTCTGGATGCTTTCTCCTGCTTTTTTGCAGTGGCTCCTGCAGGAGAGTTTTCTGCAAGTGCCTCCCTTGAGTGACAACACTGGAAAACTGTCAAAGGCTGGGAGGTGGGAATTGTGGGGATTGAAATCCCTGCAGCACTTACAGCTCAGTCCCAAAATCCTGCAATGCTTTGGGACATTAAATCCCATCCCATTCCACGGCAGGGACACCTCCCACTGTCCCAGGCTGCTCCAAGCCCCGGTGTCCAGCCTGGCCTGGGGAACTGCCAGGGATGCAGCAGCCACGTTCCTCTCATGGTTCCTGACTCCCCACTCAATGGATGGCTGGAAAACAATTCTATTTTTAGGAAAATCCTTTTCTTTCTCCTAAATTAAGTCCTGATGGGATGAGTTTGTCTTTTTAAGGCTGTGGAGGGATTGAATTTTTATTTTGCCGCTGGAGAACTCAGAGAAAGGATGTGTTTAATTAAATATTAATCGAATCCTCTCTGAGTTGTTAGAGCTCAGTACCTGTAGTAAATCAGTAGATTCAGGGTTCTCTTGGAGTCACCCAGCGCTGGGGGCTTTAATGGACGTAATTCAGTGTATTTTGGGTTGGTTTTATTGGTTTTTGGAGGTGACATCCCCATCCCCACAGGAGCTCTTTCCACTGCCTCCTCCAGGTCTCCCAAAGAGAATCCACATGGACTGAAAAGTGACAGAGTGTCTCAAAACTGAGAAATTACCAATCTGTTAGAAATATTTAAATATAAATGAGCATAAAATAGAATAAAAATATTGATAATGTAATCTAAGAATAAATAAAGTGCTTTGGCAATAGCCACAGAGAATTGTCAGATGCCAAGGAGTACTGGAGGAGGAGCTGGGGACCTTGTGCTGCTGTGGGGACATTGATCCACATTTTTATTTTTCATCATTATCAGTAGAAATGTGGCTGGGATAATTTAAATGGAAATAAACTGATGGAATCGTCGGCTATCCAATGAATTTAGAAAAGCTTCAGGAAAAGCCTCAGTTCCTCTGCTTGCACTGTGGGAATGACAAACAGGGATTCTCAGTTTGGTGCTGGGGAAAGATCTGGGAAATATTTGACTGGTGCAGTTCAAAAAAGCGAGTTAAATCTTAATGAAATGCACCTGTTTGAGGGCCTTGCTCTGGAACAGATGAAATTCTAATATTGGCAATTCCTGTCAGAACTAACTTGAGTTTTGTAGACTGGGGTTTGGAGGATATTGTAACAACATTCCAAGTGTTGCTGGGAGTGCTGTGGCTGTAATTCCAGGCAGACCTGGGCAGAACCCTCCAGATTTATTTGGATGATTGCTGGCTTTGCTTTGGTTTGTAGCTGTCCAAACAATTCAATATTTGATACCTGCAGCAGAAAATGTCCATAAAATCTTCATTCAGTCCAGGATGGGAAATTCCCTATTTCCCTTCCCTCCGGATTACAGCTCCATGCCTTTGGGCCAGGCTTGAACTCCTTTTCTGGAGTCACCACAGCAGGTTGTAAATGGAAATTTGGTGGTTATTTATAAGCTGCTGCCAAAAAGCAAAAGCCCAGAGGCTCTCAGTGCCTGCACCCAGCTAAGGCTGAATCCAGCAGGTGGGTGGATGGTAAATTTATCCAAGGGTTTTGTCCATGTTTTTTTAATCTGGCTCCAGGCTGTGGCTCTGGACATCCAGCACTTGTCAGGATTGCTCTGGGGAGGAATCTCAGCCTAAGCTAAACGAGCTGAGACAAGGAAAATCCTTCTGTTTTGTCGGAGTGCTTAGGATAAACAGGGGAAATAGTGAAAAAAATCCCAAAGCATATCATTGTGGCTGAATGAAAAGGATGTGCCAAAGTCTCCCAGAGCTGTTCTGTCCACAGCTGCAATTCCCAAAGCTCTGCTGTTCCCTTCCCTTGGGAATCCAGCCCTCCTGTTCCCAGAGTGGAACAATTTGGTGCAGTTCTGGTGGCTGAGCCCGGTTTACAGCGCGAGCGATAAAATTCTCTTGAGAAAGTCATTGCTAAGATTGCATAATTGGGCATTAAAGTTCTGATTATACTTTCCAAACTCTGGGACTTTGTTAAAAACCTGACATTCCAAAGCACTGAATTTCAGTGTTTGACAGCTCAGCTGTGAGAGTTTTTTACAGAACATTTGTACCAGAAGAACAGCATGTTAATTGCCTAAAAAAAAAAAAAACTGGGACAGATTAATCATGGAGCAGGATACTTGGGAGAATGTAGTTCTAGAGCCCTCTGCTGATGGATTTCCTCATGGAAAGGGTGGCCAGGCTTTGGAAGGGGCTGGAGTGGCCATCTCTGGAGGTGGCACTTGGTGACGAGGTGGGGATTGGGCACAGCTTGGACTCGATGGTCCTGGAGGGCTTTTCCAGCCTCACTGAGGTTCTCCTGGGATTCTCCAACCACCCAAGCAGACATCCTCCTTTTCCACGATGTCCTTGAACATTCTTGCCGTTATCGTGCTCCTTAAACCCCTGACTCTGGAGGTGTTCCAGCTGAAATATTGGAAATGTTTCACACATCACACAAATCTGGTGCAGCATTTGGAGAGAGACCAGCCTGAGCTGGTAACTGGATTTGGAGGAGTTTACAGCCACAAACTGCTCATTATTTTATTCTTTATTTTTTTACTTTGCTGCTAGAAGTGGAAGCTGGGTTTGTGTCGCACAATAAAATCGTGGAATCACTCTCCTGAGTGGGAAGGGACCCACAAGGATCTTCCAAGTCCAACTCCTGGCACTGCAGGGGTCCTGTTTATTGCTCCTGAGGATATTTGAAGCAGAGAGAGCTCTGGCAGGGCTTTGTTTTCTCAGATCTGTGAAGCCAAGGCTTTCTGGCACAGTCATTTCCTTGGAAAAGGGAGGAGCTGTCCTGGAGCTGTCCTGGGATCTCCCATTTTCCTGTGCAAGGGCAGCTGCTCTGGGGGTGACTCTGACAACACCATGGCAAGGGTTGGGAGCCTTCTGTTTCCAAAGCCAGGTGAAGAGAGGGTTTAACTTCAGCCAGAGAGGCTGTGCTGAGTTCTGAGTTCATCTCCCTTTGGTGGGGGACCTGGCCCTGACAGAACTTGTTTAAACCCCAAAGAGCAGGAGGCATCGGGGCGTTAACACCCGGGGTATGGGAAGGAAGTGAGGATGTGCCAGGCACAGGTTTCCTCAGGGAAGGGAACTCCCAATTTCTAGGCACCACTTGCCAGTGAGGCATTTTATGAGGGAACATTGTCTGGGCAACCTGTGGCTGCTCCTGGATCCCTGGAATGTGCCAGGCCAGGCTGGATGGGGCTGGGAGCACCTGGGACAGTGGGAGGTGTCCCTGCCATGGCAGGGGTGGCACTGGGTGGGATTTAGGGTCCCTCCTGCTCCAGGATTCCATGCTAAGCACTGAAATACAGAGGAGACAGGCTCAGGAGTTCCTGGATAATGAGGTGTTTATGGAGATAAATGTCAGGTTTAATGTAAAACCATTTTCTCGTATTTGAGCAACCAATTTTCATGACTGCTTGTGGGAATTGCGCCTTTGAGATTTCCCTGGTGCTGACATTCCCTGTACAGGCTTTGGCATTCCCAGAATCCCATTTATGAGCATCCATGGAAGCATCTTCCAGCCCTGCATCCACAGCCAGGAAAGGGATGGACAAAGAGGAAGGGTGGACAGCAAAAAGTTTTATGTTTTTTGCCAAAATATAAAGAACGGAGTGAGGAGGGAAAAGTTTTTACTTGGAAATGAATGAGGGGAAGAACTAAATCTGTGTTTGTGCAGAATTCTGTAGGAATTCCTAGAAGATAGGGTAATTCCATAGTAAAGAATGGATAATTCCATAGGACAGGAAGGCAGGAAATAATGCTGGAGGTGCAGAACATTAAACCCAGCTTTGGGTAGAGATTTTGTAGAGAGTTTGGGTAGAGATTTTTGTAGAGAGTTTGGGGAGCTCAGGGAAGAGGGTGTGAGCCAGAGGAGGGGTCTGGGGATGAGGCATGTGCTTAGAATGGGAAAGGGATGTGTGGAGGGAGGGAATCCAGGAACATTGGGATGGGGAAGGAAGGAGAGGATGGCCCAGGTGAGAAGTTATTGCTGGGGAATAATGAAGAGCAGAGAGGTTAAAGAAGGTAAATGAAAGCTGGGAAATAATGGGAATATCCATAAGAATGGGCACCTTGTGGGATAGAAACTCTCAAGGTACAGTTGGAGTGGTGGAGGTTGGCAGAAAACCAGGAATGGGATCAGAACTGGAATTTTTAATGGTTAAAAAATCCCTGTTTTGTTCATAAAGGAAAAGGTTCTGTGACTGGATGGGAACATTTCCCACGCTGAGGGAGCCACGCATTTTCCAGGCAGTTTGCTGTGTGCATTCCAGAGGTTTGGGAAATACAGAAATGAGCTCACTCTGCAGTTTGGAACTTCAGCACTACCTGCTCCAGTGGGAATGTCCCATGGGAGAGAGGCAGGGAAAGGTCCCTCATCCCTCAGGACAAGAGGGACCCTGAGTGGCTGCAGCGTGCCCAGGGCAGGGAATGGAGCTGGGAAGGGGCTGGAGAATTCCTGAGGAGCTGGGAAGGGGCTGGAGAATCCCTGAGGGAGCTGGGAAGGGGCTGGAGAATCCCTGAGGGAGCTGGGAAGGGGCTGGAGAATCCCTGAGGAGCTGGGAAGGGGCTCAGCCTGGAGCACAGGAGGCTCAGGGGCCCTTGTGGCTCTGCACAGCTCCTGCCAGGAGGGGACAGCCGGGGGGTCGGGCTGTGCTCCAGGAACAGGGACAGGAGCAGAGGGAACGGCCCCAGGCTGGGCCAGGGGGATCAGGGTGGACACAGCAGGAATTTCCCCATGGAAAGGGGGTCAGGCACTGGAACTGCCCAGGGAGGTTGGAGTGCCCATCCCTGCCCAAGTGGAAGCACTTGGGAGCCTGGCCAGGGCTGCAGGGTGACAGCAGAACTCGCAGACCTTAGAGATCTTTTCCAACCTTACCACTTCCAGGACTCTGTGATTCCACATCTGTGCCAGAGGGCCAGCTCTCACTGGGAGTCAGAGCTGTCACTTTTAGAGTGTCACTTTTAGAACTGCCTGTCCTGGCTGCAGTTTGTGGTCCCCATTCCCCTCCCTGCCACTGCCAGCCCAGCTCCCACCTTTTCCTGCTGCAGTCCTGCTAATTCATGTGTCAGGAATAACGCAGCTGGAATGTGATGGAAACCACTGGGAAGTAACTGGGGATTCTGTAGGAACCTGTGAGAAAAAAACCCCGAAGTTTTGTTGTTCCTATTTAAATCCCAATTTGTTTCCGTGGTGCCTTCGGCAGGTAAACGATGTTTTCTCTGCTGTTCCTTCGGAGAGCACTTCCAGCCATTGCTCCATAAAGCATCAAATAAAGCCCATTTCATCCCAAATTTCACAGCACATCATCTCCTAAACGAAAGGATTACTTCACATAAAAGCTGTGACACATCAAAGATGCAAGCAGACATGTAAATTCCCTGATTTCCAGACAGCACACTTCCCCAAGAAATATCTCTTGTTTATTGGGATTCTCTCCTGCTGAAATGTCTGCAGGGTGAGCTGTCAGAGTGATTGGAATTTCTAGCAATTAACGGCATAATGATTAATTTTCAACACGTGCCACTAATGTGCGACAAATTACTGGAATTCTGTCACTTCTATAAAAAGGATCCGGGGTTCTCCTTGAGGTTGTGCAAGAATTGTCTGTAGGGAGAACAGGGCACAAATTATTGATAATCAAACCAACCCAAACGACTGCTTTTGCTGTCACTAAAATGCCTTTGCAATCGGAGTCATCATCATCTGGGATTATCCGAAACCATTTACTCAGAAAAGCTCCTTTAGGAAGGAATTTCAAGGAAGGAAATTGGGAATTTCAAGGCAAGGCCAATAGTAACCTTTGGAATCAATGAATGTCTTATCAGAAAAGATAAAGGTTTGCCTTTATATCCCAAAGGTGTAAGGTTTGGGCATTCAAAACTGATACTTGGTGGAAATAATTCTTCAATTTTACTTCACCCTTTTGCTGCACCTTTCCCAGATCTCAAGGTGTTCAGGTCTCCAGGGACCTCCCAGGACTTGCAGCAAAGCCAGGGAATCTTCCCCTCATTAATATTCCCGGGAGACAAAAGCTGAAATCTGATTTTTCACGCTTGGTTATTTTATTTTAGGATTAGTCAAATCTGAATGTGAACCTGAATGCAGACCATTGTAATGGGGACATAATGAAGAGAATTCAATTATCAGCATTAAATGGCATTTCTGGGGGAGATATGCTGCTTATCTGGGAATTTCTGTGCAGGAAAACAATTCAGATAATATTGCACACCCCTCTCTTTGATAAGACCAATTCCCCTTTGGAACCTCCCTAATAATTCTGTTATTGTGACTTCAGAGGCAGAGTTCCTTAATCTTTCAGGAAGGTTAATGAAGACTATTACCAGTGGCTTCTACCGCCAGAATAAATCCCTAATTTTGCATTTCCAATTAGGAGCAGAACAGGGACACTCCCGCCTCCTTCACCTGGCTCAGGGGGGAAGTTTGGGACAAAATGCTTCTTGCTTCTAGCAGGGTGTGGAAAAGTGGAACTAGGATAAAATGGAGAGAGTTCCCATGGAGAATCCCAGGATTCCTGAGGCTGGGAAAGCTTTCCAAGGTCACTGAGTCCAGCCTGTGACCGATCCCCTCCGATGGTTTTTTGGGACATCAAAGATTCCACACCCACCATGGCAGGGACACCTCTCACCATCCCAGGCTGCTCTGAGCCTTATCCAGCCTGGCCTGGGACACTGCCAGGGATCCAGGGGCAGCCCCAGCTGCTCTGGGCACCTGTGCCACCCTCCCAGCCAGGAATTCCTTCCCAAGACCCCATCCATCCCTGCCCTCTGGCGATGGAAAGCCTTTCCCTGGCTCCTGTCCCCCTTGCTCCATCCCTCTGCTCATCCTGGACTCTCTCAGCAGCTCCAGCCTGGGCTGGGACAGGGCTGGGGCAGCTCTGCAGGTGGGGGCTCAGCTGGGCAGAGGGCAGCAGCCAGGCTGGGAATGCTCCTTCCCCTCGGGATGTCTCCTGGGGAAATCAAGCAGATTTTTCAGCAAGAGCAAGGCTGCTTTTCAGGCAGAGAATGAGCGGCTTCCACCTCATCAGAGACCTTTTCTGAATGGTGGAAAATGGGGGGGAAATGCAAAACAGCAGCAAAGACTGATGTCAGGGCTTACATAAGCACAATTCCCATGTCACAGGTACGGGATTACAGCTGGAGACAAAAGTTTGGGATGAAGAACACAAGGTAGGGGTAGCGAGAGTTACACAACTCCCAGAGCAAAGAAACAAAGTGCTGGAAACTCCCAGCCTTCGTGCAAAGCTGGTGCCCACAAAGCTGCAGCTCACAGGAAGGTGAGCAGCAAATTTACAAACCAAAATCGGTGTGAGGAGGTGGCAGAGCTGCAGAGAGGTTCCACGTGGTTGTAAATGCGGAGAGAACCTTCCTCCGTTCCTCCAAGGCTCTGAATTGTGAACAGGGCTGTGTTTCTAATTGAAATGTGACGCTGGAAATGAAGATGGCTCCGAGAGCTTTGAAGTTCCCTAATTATTGCAGTGACCCAGACTGCAGCTGGACACTGTGGAAATCAGCCAGGCAGCCCACAGAATTAATTAAAGGGAAGAAAGGAAACACAAGTGGATGTCTGGCCAGTGCCAGGAGGATATCCATGGGGAAAAGGCTTTGGGCTGAAGGAAACTTGAGCGTTGCTTTCTTTTTTCATTCCAACCTTCAGCTCAGCATTGTTGCATTTCTCACGTGTAGTCCCCATTATCAAATCTCTTTTGGCAGAGAAAAGGTAAATTCTGGGGTATTGGAACAAAGTGGGAAATTCCCAGAGCTTTCCTTAGGTCAGAGAAGGGAGCAGCTGCCCTGGAAGCCCCCAGGTGAACGCTCCAGAAAGGGCTCCTGCTTTCCAAACAAGTCTTTTATGGGATTTGAGGAAAAGAGGGATGTGCCTTCAATAAGGGAAGGTTCAGACTGGATCTTTGTTGGAGATTTAGATGGGACACTGGGAAGGAATTCCATACTGATGGTGTTGATTGTGCTGATACAAGAGAGAGAACAGGAGCAGGAAATCCATGCCTCGTGTGAGATGTGTGACAAAGGAGGCACTGAGGAGAATTCCCTGCTGCTCTGGAAATAATCCCTATTTCCTGAACCCTCAGGCCAGTGTTTTACTGCTCATTCCAGCCCTGCCACACTCCCAAGTTCTCAGTTTTCAGCATTTCTCAGTCACTTTCTAGCTCTGCCAGATCCCTGCAGCTGGGATTTCTTGGATTTTTCTGAATGGAACTGAAGGGCAGGAGGGGTTTGATGTTTGCTGCCCGCTCAGAGAGCTCAGGCTGCTCCCTGAGAGCCCAGAACCTGCTGCCTTTGGCCCTGGGTCCGTTTTGCCTCTGGTTATTCTGGGTATTTATTGAATTTTGGCTCCGGTTGTGGCGCTGCAACAGCTCCCTGAGACACCAACACTTCTGTGAAATGTTCTGTGGAAAACGCGTTCGGGAGAAAAATTAAATCCATCATTAATGCATCCTGAAAAACAGCAAATTAAAAATTGATTTATCCTGCCAATCACACAGAGGCCACTTCTGGAGCTTTTTATAGCAGCATTTTCACCACCCCCGTTCTGCACCCCTGCTGGACTCTTCAGGAGAGCCCAGAATTCCAGAGTCGTTGGGCTTGGAAGGGATTTTTAATCCCATCCCAGCCCTGCCGTGGCAGGGACACCTTCCACCATCCCAGGCTGCTTCTTTTAGGGATCCAGGGGCAGCCACAGCTGCTCTGGGAATCCCATCCCAGCCAGGAATTCCTTCCCGAGGCATTTGGAATGTTGGAATTTGTTGAGCTGTTTCATGCCACCTTTAAAGCAGCTGGGTGCACCCGCAGCAGTTTTCTCTGTCTTTCCAGCAGGTGAGGGAAATGTCTTCTCCTGTGACTCCTGATAATCAGGGATTAGTGTTCTCCTGCACAAAAGGCCTGTGAATTGAGAAGGGACTGTAAGTTATTGTAATTGGTTTCCATAAAGCTCCTGTTTTCCTCAGATGAAGGAGTTTCTTTATAAGACAATAAACTGCAGGAACTGATAATGAGCTGCTTGCTGGAGCTGAAAAGGAGCAGGTTATTTTATGCTGCTTTCCTCCTTTATCTGTCTTTATTCAAGAAATAATCTGATTTTTGAGCTCTTTTGAGGTTCTGTTCTTCCTGTGTAATGTGTGACGTGGGGCAGTGAGCTCAGGACTCAGCTGTGGGGAATTTTAGTTCCTAAATGGGGAAAAGCACCAAGCTCTGGTGCTTCCAGGAGGAGTGGGAGAGGGATGAGGAATCCCTTGCAGGGATTAAGGAATGGACCAAGCTGCTGTGTCCCTGACTCAGCCCAGCCAGGGGGTGGCTCCTGGACTGAGCCTTCTCCATCAGCAACCACCAGCACCAAGGAAAGCGTCTCTGAACATCAGTAGAGAGCAAAATGTAGGGAAGGAAAGTAATTACCAATGCTGGAATTAGTCCAGGGGAGGAATTGATAATGCTGAAATTAATAAAAAGTTTAATTACCACGAGCCCACAGGGCGTGAAATTCTGCTCCTTTCAATCGTAGCCCAGGTCCTTTCATTCCATACTGGTGCTTGCTACAAAAAAACTTATTTTGCTTTATTTGGGCTGAATTAGTACATTGCTCTCCTAAATCTAGCTCAAAACCTTGGAAGTGGTTTGGAAAATGGGAGCTGAAGGCTGAGCCCTCCTTGCCTTTGTGGTAAATATATTCCAGGACAGCCTGGTTGTCCAGAATGTTTAACTCCTAAAGGTGTCCAGGATGGATTTAGGCACTGCTTGACCTGTTCCAAATCTGCTTTTGGAGCATTCCCCCCACCCTGAAGTGGTTTTGTTCCACAAGGAGCAGGGCACTGTGTAAAGTTACTCACTGAATTAGAGGTGCCCACGCACGCTGGGGGTGAGGAGGGTCTGCACCACTGGCAGAGGGTGGGAGAACTTTGGGAAAACTTCTGGATGCGTGTTTTAGTGCAGGAAAAGGAATGGGTTTTGCTAAATCCCCTCTTGGAGCTTCCAGCAGAGCCTGGTGGCACGGGAGGAGCAGGAATGGTTTGGGATCGCTCTGAAGCCAAGGGTTCCATCCCTGCTGTCCTCAGCTGCTGCAGGAGCCCGTGGGAGCTCTGCTGGTGTGGGGGATCCAGGGATAATTCCCATTTCCCACGGGAATCACACCCAGGTGCCTCCAGCTGCGTCCCTGCCAGCTCTGGGCCAGGGACCAACCTTGCCTCTGTGCTTCCATGGGGGGTTTGGATTCTGTGCCTTCCCATTTTCCCACGAAAGCCAGGCTTGTGGCTGGGCTTGGTGTTTTCCCTTCCATCCCAGAGCAGGGAACAGCTGCAGGGTCCAGGTTTTCTCCTTGCACTCCAAATCCCACCTCCCCATTCCAGCAAGGTGCCACAGCCACGGCACGACGCACGCTCCAGATGTCCCTGGGGAAAACTGCTTTCAGTGAGCCGCAATCCCGAGCATAATTCCCACGAGCGTTCCCCCAAAAGGCTGCTGAAATCCCGTTTTCCCTCCCTTTTGCCCTCAGTATGCTGCTTGGAGATGACAAGCAAAAGGAAGCTGATCGGCCGCCTGGTGCCGTGCCGGTGTTTCCGCGGCGAGGAGGAGATCGTCTCCGTGCTGGATTATTCCCACTGTGGCCTGCAGCAGGTGCCAAAGGAGGTCTTCAACTTCGAGAGGACCCTGGAGGAGCTTTACCTCGATGCCAACCAGATTGAGGAGCTTCCCAAGGTAATCCATGTCCTGCCGGGGTGCAAAGCCCGCAGTGTGTGCCCGGCTCTGGGGCTGCTGGGGAGAGATGGAGGTGGGGGCTCCAGGGATATTCCTTGGAATCGGGGCTGGACTGCGAGGAGAAGGGACTCCTGCTCCTTCCTCACAGCACAGGAATGGGGCAGCTTGGGGCCTGGAACTGGGAAAAACAATTCTGCAAAAGAAACAGTTCTGGCCCCAGAAATTCCTGTGGTGACCAGTACCTGGATCAGGAGTCACCGCTGCCTTTGGATCCTCTCCATCCCTGCTTTTCCTTCAGGACCAGCCCTTTATCCCTGTGGGACATTCCTGGGAATGCCAGGGCTGTCCCCTGTGTCAGGACCAGCCCTTTATCCCTGTGGGATGTTCCTGGGAATGCCAGGGCTATCCCCTGTGTCAGGATCAGCCCTTTATCCCTGTGGGACAGTGTGGGACGTTCCTGAGAATGCCAGGGCTGTCCTCCCTGTCAGGATCAGCCCTTTATCCCTGTGGGACATTCCTGGGAATGCCAGGGCTGCCCTCCCTGTCAGGACCAGCCCTTTATCCCTGTGGGACATTCCTGGGAAATGCCAGCTGTCCAAGCAGGAATTTCATAACTGCCCCGAGATCATCCAAGCCATTCTTCCCCTGTAAAACTCCTCTTCTGGAACCTTCCAATCCATTCTCCTGCTGATCAATGTTTGCCATAAGGAATCAAAAGTTACTGTAACCAAAATGTTCTGGAAACAAAGGAAGGAAAGGTGGAAAAAACAATTAGTGGCAGGTGCTGGCTCCATAATGAAGCGTGAAGGGATGGGATCCAGGCCTTAATGGAATTTTTTCTCCACAATAATGAAAGATGCTTACAAATCTTTAATTAAACATTCCATTCTCCATCATCTCAGAGCAAATTTCCTGGTTTTGCTGCACAGAGACTTCGTAAAAATTCCATTTATAGAAGTACAAAATTGGCTTTTTCCAAGCCACGGGGTTGCTTTGCTGGGATGTGATGGTTCATTGCTTGAGAGGTCTCACTCCGTGGAGGAATTCTGCACAGATGGTGGGACAGGGAAGCCAAAATCCCTTTATTTTCATGGAAAAAGGCTGTGGAGAGCTGCCTGAGCTCTCCCGGACACACAGCACAGAACCAGCTGGGTTCTATCCCCAGAAATCCCAAATGGATCCTGGGAAAACCTGCTCAGGAAGCCCTGAGGTCCCATCTTCTCCTTCTTCTTCTTCTTCTTCTTCTTCTTCTTCCTTTTCTTCTTCTTCTTCCTTTTCTTCTTCCTCTAAAATAATAATAATAATAATAATTCCCTTATTTTCCTTCTGCTACTGAGGAATACTGGAAGTGTCACATTTAGGGAGGGATTTTTGGAATATTTTGGTTGGGCCTCTTGGAATGATCCAAGTGTTTCAGAAAACAAATATACCAGAGTGAGATGCCAGGCTCCTGTATGGAAAAAATGAGGAGCAAAGGGAAGAGGTCCAAAATGCTGAAGCTGGGATGAAGGTGATAATTTTAACTTAGTGTAAATCGAGTTTAACATAATCTTGGCCATGTGGAAGAGAAGATTAATGGCAGTGTTAATAGCACTCATCGGTTTTTGTCTTAAGCCTTTATTAATTGTTACCAGGAATTCAACAGCTGAAATAATTCCTTTATCAAATTTTCTGCTCGAGGTGTTTTTGCTGCAGAGCTCAAGGCTTTTTTTTTTTTCATCACTGAGTTAATATTCCAGGAGAGAAAATGCCTTTTTTTTTTTTTTCCCATGAAATTGGCACTGTAATACTTAACATGAACTTTTGTGTTTTACATTAAATTCCACCATTCTCTCCTCCCTCTGCAAATGTGTTTTCAAAGAATTCATTCCAGAGGAAATTTTCGGTCATTTTCTGCTCTTTGCCAAATATTCTGTGCCCCTGATATTACAGATTTCTTTTGAATCAAAGCTCTTAATCATGTTTTATTATTTAATGAGGAAACAACTTAGTTAAGTCCAGCTCTACTTTAGTTTCATGTGATGCTCTGAGTCCAGTAAATTATTTTCCATTGATGCCTTAAACTTCTTCTGCCTGATTTTATTTTTACTTTCCATTTTAGGTATCATAATGATGATTTTTAGTTCTTCATTTCTTGTATTTCTCTGTTTTTTTAAGGATTTACAAGATGTTTTTATACTTCTAACTCTCTCTTTTGGCTAAATCCAGCCAAGTCTTTTTATTCTCTTTGCCTTTGACTTCATTCTCCTGCTGCAAAAAAATCCTTTATTTGTATGAGTCAAGTGAATTGATGACTAATAAAGGGAAAATTGATCTGGATGAGAGTGGAGTCATTGGAATCAGCATCCAGAAAAACATGAGTGGGCTGGAATTCTCCCCAGAGGTGCAGAATAAAACCCTGGTTTCATAACTCCGAGCTCGGTAGCATCACTTGGATTTGGTCTGAGAGGAATTAAAGTTGTTCCTGGGCAGAGGGAATGATGATTCCAACAAAATCCTGATGGCCAGGGAGCTCTGGAAACTCGGAAAAATATCTGTAAAGCATCCAGTGGGTGAAAAAAAAAGTAATTTTGGGACTTCATTGCATGTCTCATATTCCTTCTGATGCTTCATAAAATCACTCCAGAGGGAAGATTTTTAATTTGGCTTCTCCCTGCAGCACTTCCAAAGCCTTGGGTGTATCCAGGTGGGGTCAGAACTCCGAGTTCTGAGCCTTCCTCAGCTCCCAGAGGAATTCCTGGTGAAAACTGGGAATCCACCTCTATAAAATTGGAATTTGGTGGAAAAATTAGAATAGAGTCCTGAATTTTGGGCAGGGATTTCAAGGAAATATCCTTTGGATAATGCCAAAGCATTTCTGGACCTTGGGGATAATTATTTAATCTGAATGCAGTCAGAGTATTTTAAAATCTGCCATGAAATTTAATTATGAAATCAAATATCTTAATTTACCAGGGGGCACAAAAATTGGGGGATTTCTATGACAAATATGAAACACACCAATAAATGTGAATTCCATGCAATGACATCAAAATCACAAGATATTGATTGCAATGAATTCACAGGTTTTGAGTATCTTTGAACATCCCTGCCACCCATGACCTGTTTGTCTTATCCCCATCAACCATGGGAATGCCTTCCCAAAAATCCCACGGGGAGGGTGGAATTCTGCTGTGGTACACAGGGCTTTGTGCTTTTTTGTGTGTCCAAAAAAAAAAATCCCCCTGGGAGGGTTGATTCTGCTGTGGCCAGCGGGGTTTATGACCCCTGGAAGGGAGGGTTGATTCTGCAGTGGCCAACGGGATTTGTGCTGTTTGAGTATCCAAAAACCCCCCTGGAAGGGTGGAATTCTGCTGTGGCCAGCGGGGTTTATGATGTTTGAGTGTCCAAAAAAGCCCTATTGGGAGGGTGGAATTCTGCTGTGGCCAGCAGGGGTTTGTGATGTTTGAGTATCCAAAAATCCCCCTGGGAGGGTGGAATTCTGCTGTGGCCAGCAGGGGTTTGTGCTGTTTGAGTATCCAAAAAACCCCATTGGGAGGGTGGAATTCTGCTGTGGCCAGCAGGGGTTTGTGCTGTTTGAGTATCCAAAAAACCCCATTGGGAGGGTGGAATTCTGCTGTGGCCAACGGGGCTTGTGCTATTTGAGTATCCAAAAATCCCCCTGGGAGGGTGGAATTCTGCTGTGGCCAACGGGGGTTTGGGCTGTTTGAGTGTCCAAAAACCCCACTGGAAGGATTGATTCTGCTGTGGCCAACGGGGTTGTGATGTTTGAGTATCTAAAAATCCCGCTGGAAGAGTTGATTCTGCAGTGGCCAGCGGGGATTTGTGATGTTTGAGTATCCAAAAAACCCCACTGGGAGGGTGGAATTCTGCTGTGGCCAACGGGCTTTGTGCTGTTTGAGTATCCAAAAAACCCCATTGGGAGGGTGGAATTCTGCTGTGGCCAACGGGGCTTGTGCTGTTTGAGTATCCAAAAATCCCCCTGGAAGGGTGGAATTCTGCTGTGGCCAACGGGGGTTTGGGCTGTTTGAGTATCCAAAAACCCCACTGGAAGGGTTGATTCTGCAGTGGCCAGCGGGGGCTTGTGATGTTTGAGTATCCAAAAAACCCCATTGGGAGGGTGGAATTCTGCTGTGGCCAGCAGGGTTTGTGCTGTTTGTGTGTCAGTGAGGATCCCAACTGGATTTCTTTCTTTTCCCCCGCGGAACCCGCGGAACAGCAACTGTTCAACTGCCAAGCCCTGCGGAAGCTGAGCATCCCCGACAACGACCTGTCCAGCCTCCCCACGTCCATCGCCAGCCTGGTCAACCTCCGCGAGCTCGACATCAGCAAGAACGGTGAGGGCTCCCAGTCCCCAGCATCCCCCCAAAAACTGGGAGCTGGGATGGAGCTCTGACTCCTCGCGGGGCCGGAATCCGCGCTCCGTCTCAGGATCCGCGCCCGGCGCTCTGGGGGAGGGTCTGTGCAGATCCAGCTCCGGTTTTTCCTTTAAAAAAATCGAGTTTTCTTTGGCATCCTGTGCTCTGGGGGCTTCTGCCTGGCTGGGAGTAGGAATGTGAGGCCAGTTTTCCATGCGCTTAGGAGTGTTCCACTTCCAAAGGGGTTCAGAGCTCGCTGGGCTCTTGTGTGGGGAGTTTAAACAATTCCCAGGATTTATCTGGACTGCTTTGCTGCTGTGCATTCCCAATTCTGCATTTTCATATTGATGGGCCTAAAAACTTTTGCTGTCTGAGCTCAAGGGTCTTAGTATTTAAAAAATGAGGCTTAGGAACTCTTGGAAACGTTGGGAAATTTCCTGTTAGGGGAGGTCTGGAGTCTGTGAGAGAAAAGCATTTTGGGAAGGGATGAAGGCACAAATCTCAGCACAAATTATGTCACTGTTAATTCTAGAACATTACATAAATCAAGCATTAGCAGAAGTGTTATAATTTTGTATTTTCACATATTTATTTAGGGCTTGAGACCTTTTGGATGATAATTCCCAACTGTGTTTCCTTCCTGCTCGAGCCGAAGTCTGAGCTGGAAATCCCAGTTAAGCATTTATGAACAAACCAGGCTGAGCAGTTTTTGTGTAGATAATATTTGTCTGGGTCTAATAAATATTTTTGTGCGTCTAATACTCTTTCCATGTTTTTTAGGAATCCAAGATTTCCCAGAAAACATTAAGTGCTGTAAGTGTTTAACAATAATCGAAGCCAGCGTCAACCCCGTGTCCAAGTGAGTACCAGGAGCTCGTTTTGCTCATTCCAAGAGCACAAAATGTGCTCAGCATGAGCTCAGAGCTTTGTATCCAGTCCTTTTGCAGGGTTAGTCTGAATGTTTTTCTAATTGTTTAAATTTAAACAGTTTAAATTGTTTCTAATTTAAACCCAGAGTGGGTTTGTCTGAGATGTGGGTACTCTGTTAGTGCCAGTCAGGCTGGGCAGTCTCCACACACAGGGCTGAGGCTTCACCTGGACACTTGGCCAGCCCTTATTCCTTATTCCTTCCAAAATCTTGTAGAAATAGCAACAAAAAATGAGTTGTAAATCCAGGATTTACAAAGTGGAGTGAAGGAGAGAAAGGGTGAAATGTTGATGCTTCAGTTAAAAAAAATAGAGAGAAAGGAAGAGGGAGAGGGAGGAAGAATGAGAGGAAAAGAGGAGAGAAGGAGAAGGAGAAAAAAAGAAAAATATTAAGAGAAAAAAGAGAGAGAGAAGAGGAGAAGGGAGGGAGGAAGCAAGGGAGGAGGAAGAGAAGGGAAAAGAAAAGAAAAAAGAAAGAGAAGAGAAGAGAAGAGAAGAGAAGAGAAGAGAAGAGAAGAGAAGAGAAGAGAAGAGAAGAGAAGAGAAGAGAAGAGAAGAGAAGAGAGAAGAGAAAGAAAAGAAAAAAGAAAAGAAAAGAAAGAAAAGAAAAGAAAAGAAAAGAAAAGAAAAGAAAAGAAAAGAAAAGAAAAGAAAAGAAAAGAAAAGAAAAGAAAAGAGAAAAAGAAACACCTTTGGTTTAAATCCCTCAAGCAGGAAGGGAGCAAAGGCTGCTCTCCCCTGGATGTGCCAGGCCTTTGCATTTCCTGTTTGTAGCAATGCAGGGAAGATGGGAATGGGCAAAAATGTCTGTTAAAAGTGAGTTCTTCAGGAGAATTTGGGTAGAAGAAGTAGGTGAGAGAGAAAGTCACCTTTCTGCTTCTAAATATACATTGTTATTATCTCCATGGCAACTCAGGGTGAGCATTAAGGTTTGCTCTGTTTTTTTAGGCTGCCAGATGGCTTCACACAACTTCTAAATTTGACCCAGCTCTATCTAAACGATGCCTTTTTGGAGTTTCTTCCAGCTAACTTTGGAAGGTAAGCATGAGTCACCGCAGCACATCCCTGTCGCTGGAGCCCGGCTGGGGCTGGCTCCCCTTGGAAAACTGAGCCAAATCCCAGCGATTTTGGCTTTTCAGCCCTGTTCTCAGAGCGAGGGCTGTGTCAGCAGGAACGGGGTGCTGAGGGATTTGGGGAGAGGTGAGGAGCAGCAGGGCTCATCCCTCTGCTGCGGCAGGGCCAGAGGCAGCAGGTCCCTTCTCAGGTCCCCTCCTGGTGACAAAGTGTCACCAGCCCTGATATTTTAAGTTCTTCTGAGCCTTCTGATGTTTTCATCCTTGTAACGACCTTTTCTCACGCGCTTCATGTAAATAGCTTATTGCTTTGCATTCTTTTATAGGAGAGGAGAAACTTGATGGGCTGTTGGTTTGTCCAGTGTCATTTTCCTTTACAGGAGAGGAGAAATTCGATGGGCTGTTGGTTTGTCCAGTATAGGAGAGGAGAAATTCGATGGGCTGTTGGTTTGTCCAGTATAGGAGAGGAGAAATTCGATGGGCTGTTGGTTTGTCCAGTGTATTTATTTTTATTTATTTGTATTTATTTTATTTATTTGTATTTATTTTTATTTATTTGTATTTATTTTATTTATTTGTATTTATTTTTATTTATTTGTATTTATTTTATTTATTTGTATTTATTTTTATTTATTTGTATTTATTTTATTTATTTGTATTTATTTTTATTTATTTGTATTTATTTTATTTATTTGTATTTATTTTTATTTATTTGTATTTATTTTATTTATTTGTATTTATTTTTATTTATTTGTATTTATTTTATTTATTTGTATTTATTTTTATTTATTTGTATTTATTTTATTTATTTGTATTTATTTTTATTTATTTGTATTTATTTTATTTATTTGTATTTATTTTTATTTATTTGTATTTATTTTATTTATTTGTATTTATTTTTATTTATTTGTATTTATTTTATTTATTTGTATTTATTTTTATTTATTTGTATTTATTTTATTTATTTGTATTTATTTTTATTTATTTGTATTTATTTTATTTATTTGTATTTATTTTTATTTATTTGTATTTATTTTATTTATTTGTATTTATTTTTATTTATTTGTATTTATTTTATTTATTTGTATTTATTTTTATTTATTTGTATTTATTTTATTTATTTGTATTTATTTTTATTTATTTGTATTTATTTTATTTATTTGTATTTATTTTTATTTATTTGTATTTATTTTATTTATTTGTATTTATTTTTATTTATTTGTATTTATTTTATTTATTTGTATTTATTTTTATTTATTTGTATTTATTTTATTTATTTGTATTTATTTTTATTTATTTGTATTTATTTTATTTATTTGTATTTATTTTTATTTATTTGTATTTATTTTATTTATTTGTATTTATTTTTATTTATTTGTATTTATTTTATTTATTTGTATTTATTTTTATTTATTTGTATTTATTTTATTTATTTGTATTTATTTTTATTTATTTGTATTTATTTTATTTATTTGTATTTATTTTTATTTATTTGTATTTATTTTATTTATTTGTATTTATTTTTATTTATTTGTATTTATTTTATTTATTTGTATTTATTTTTATTTATTTGTATTTATTTTATTTATTTGTATTTATTTTTATTTATTTGTATTTATTTTATTTATTTGTATTTATTTTTATTTATTTGTATTTATTTTATTTATTTGTATTTATTTTTATTTATTTGTATTTATTTTATTTATTTGTATTTATTTTTATTTATTTGTATTTATTTTATTTATTTGTATTTATTTTTATTTATTTGTATTTATTTTATTTATTTGTATTTATTTTTATTTATTTGTATTTATTTTATTTATTTGTATTTATTTTTATTTATTTGTATTTATTTTATTTATTTGTATTTATTTTTATTTATTTGTATTTATTTTATTTATTTGTATTTATTTTTATTTATTTGTATTTATTTTATTTATTTGTATTTATTTTTATTTATTTGTATTTATTTTATTTATTTGTATTTATTTTTATTTATTTGTATTTATTTTATTTATTTGTATTTATTTTTATTTATTTGTATTTATTTTATTTATTTGTATTTATTTTTATTTATTTGTATTTATTTTATTTATTTGTATTTATTTTTATTTATTTGTATTTATTTTATTTATTTGTATTTATTTTTATTTATTTGTATTTATTTTATTTATTTGTATTTATTTTTATTTATTTGTATTTATTTTATTTATTTGTATTTATTTTTATTTATTTGTATTTATTTTATTTATTTGTATTTATTTTTATTTATTTGTATTTATTTTATTTATTTGTATTTATTTTTATTTATTTGTATTTATTTTATTTATTTGTATTTATTTTTATTTATTTGTATTTATTTTATTTATTTGTATTTATTTTTATTTATTTGTATTTATTTTATTTATTTTTAATTTTTTATTTATTTGTATTTATTTTATTTATTTGTATTTATTTATTTATTATCTAAGGGAACATCAGCTCAGCTCTCCAAACCAAATGACAAAATCCTGCCGGGAGTGACACTGGGCTGCTCAAGCCTGGGGAGATAAAAATGCAGGGGTTCTTTACTCTTTATTTTATTATTTTTATTATTACTCTTTACTCTTTATTATTACTATTATTATTATTATTATATTTTTTATTTTATTTTATTTTATTTTATTTTATTTTATTTTATTTATTGTGATCTTATTGTTAACTCTATATGATAATAATTATTCTTAGTGTAATAATAATTATTATGACCACATCCCTTGGAGTCAGATCTAAATGCAAACACCCAGAAAGGGATGGGGGGCCCCCTCAGCGTGGTGTTTGTACCCATCCTGCTCTGGCAGAGCCTTGCTGGGGCTTGGGCTGGTAATTTGGGGATTGAGGACAGGTTTAGGAGCCCAAATCTCTTAGCAGAGAACATTTCATTCCACCAGTGCTGATCTTACACAAACTCAGTGTCTCTAATTCCTTTGTTGTTGTTGATATTTCCCTCCTGTCTCATCTGCTGGGGACCTGACACTTACAAACCTTGCTCTTGTTTTCTTGGTTTTTTTTTGTTTCTTCCAAACTTCCCGACTTTTCCTGTGTTTGCCTTGCTGGAGTCATGAATAAAGTGAATTTAAAATTGCTGGGAAAACCTGATAAATGTCAGAGCTTTTCAGGAGAATTCGGATCAGGGCAGACATTACATTGAATTATTTGGCTCTGATTTTTGTCCCACAAGAACTGGACTTTTTGAATTGTTTTGCATAAAACAGACCTCTTAAAATTAAAAGAAATAATTTCAAACCATTCTGATGGATTCTTTGATTGCATTAATTGCTTTCTCTCCTACTTCCAGACTTGTCAAATTGCGAATTTTGGAGTTAAGAGAAAACCACTTGAAAACTCTACCAAAGTAAGTGCTGGGGTATTTAAATTTTAAATTTATTCACCTGGAATTTCCAAAAGTGCCAAATATTTGGATTGGTAGCAATGCAGTGGTGATGTTTCTGTGATGAGTTGTTGGGGTTTTTTTGGGGTTTTTTTTTTTTGCATTTATAAAAGAAATTCTACTGAAGATTTTTAGCACAAAAACAACAACAATTAATGATTCTGTGATATAAGGGAAGATGGACAGTGGCTGATCAGCTGAGTCTAACTCAAAAGCCAAAATTTGGCGTTTTAAGATGAATATCTGATATGGTAAGATAAATATCTGATATTGTAAGATGAATATCTGATATTGTAAGATGAATATCTGATATTGTAAGATAAATATCTGATATTGTAAGATGAATATCTGATATTGTAAGATAAATATCTGATATTGTAAGAAAGATGAATATCTGATATGGTAAGATAAATATCTGATATTGTAAGATGAATACCTGATATTTTAAGATAAATATATGATATTGTAAGATGAATACCTGATATTTTAAGATAAATAAACAAACTTGGGAGGCACCAGATGAGCCAACCCTGGCCAGTGAGGCTGTGGCAGAGTTTTCCTCACCAAGGACTCACCTGAAGTGGTGAAAACATCTTCAGGAAAATATTTTCAGATACCTCATGGTCTGTCCAGAATTAAATGGTTTGGGCCAGCAGGATGTTGAGTCCCTCTGCTCAGGATTATTTAAGTTAAGTGGGGCTTAAGTGGACAAAGAGCTCCCAAAAGCAGCCTGGAATTCTCAAAGATCCCGGAGTCAATTCCAGCCCTGGGCTGATCCCCCACACGGGGCACCATAAATTATTTTTGTTCCTTTAGTGAAGGGGGGGATTATTTTTAAATTAAGGATGTTTTATTGTTTAGATAAACATTAGTATCAGAATTTGTGAGATTTTAAAGGAGTAAGTTGTTGGTTATAGCTTAGGAGTAGTTACAAGTTTCTTCATTGTAAGATAATATATATTTCATATATATATATA
>NW_024523778.1:195700-300342 GCF_017590135.1 Pyrgilauda ruficollis
CCTGTTCTCGCTGAATTTTATATAATTTTAAAAACTAATAGTTGTTACAGGGTGTATTCTATTTTTCTGACTTATCATTTTTACTTCTGTTGTACTGTGGATACTCTAATGGGTTTTTAACTTACATGCACACACATGTTTCTGTTATAACTTTTAAATTCTTAGCTTTATAAAACTACACTTTTATATTATAAACTCTTCACTATTTTATTAATAGAGCTTCTCACTTACTTAAGGCATATTCTTACTTATAACTATAGAAACACAAGTTGATGGTTTTTTTATGTTTATATTTCATGTCTGTGTCTGTTTCATGTTTCATGTTTAATGTCTTGTATTTTTACATTAATCTAAGTTTTTTTCTGAGGCTGTCGATCAAATCTTTTGGCGCCTGCGGAAGTTTTTGTTTTTCCAATTCCCACACCTGGGCAGAGGAAAACCTTCCCAAGGTGCTGGGGGATTTGTTCCCAAATTCACCCGGAAAACGGGAAGGATTGCAGGGCCCTCCCTGGGGCCTGGTGGCTCAGCGGGGTCTGGAGGGAAGAGGAATTCCCTGGATTTGTGCTCTCACCCTCCGAGTCGCTGCCTCCCCAGCAAGGACGGCTCTCCGCGCATCCTTGGGGCTTTTTGGCAGCAGGAATTGTTCTCCTGCAGGACCCGCTGGGAAAATGACATCCTGATGTGGGGAAAAATAAAAATAAAATTAAAAAAACCCAGCAGGATTTCTCCTGGGCTTCAGGATTGATGTGCTTCTGGAGGAGGAGGAGTTGCGGTGCCAAAAGAATGGGCCAGAATTTGGGATTTAAGGTGCAAAGTCACGTCCTAAGGGACCAGTGGGATAAATCAGGAGCTCTCCGGGTGGGAATGAGGCTGGGAATGAGGGATGGGAGAGCTGGAGGGGTGAGAAGTGCCTGGGAGGCAGCGATCCCAAAGGACCTGCCAGGGAATTCTCACCGGAGCCCGAGGGAGGTTTGTGCCACGGGGCAGATCCCACATTCCTCCCGAGGTCAAAGGAAAAATCAGAATAAAATCACAATAGTCCTGATTGCTCTCAGGACTCCAACAGGATGTTCAAACCCCAAAACATCAGTTTGGGGTGAAAAAAGCTCATTTGGGAAATGGGAAAGGCTGGAGCAGGTCCTGATAGGAAAAACAGGAATCGCACAGTGCAGGGTAAGGGAGGGCCTAAAAATAACATTTATTTTAAATATTTCTAATATTTTATAATATATAATTTTTTTTTAATTCTATTTATCTAAAAAGCAGACTGGAGGGGAGATGTTTCAGTGTTTGTGTGCACTCCCAGGGAACGTGTTCCCTGGGGAAAGTGGGAACTGGGGAAATGGGCTGAAAGCAGCCAGAAATGGGACATCCCAGCCCAGAGGATGTGACAGCAAAGTGTGACTCCAGCACTTTGATCTCCTCTGCTCTCCTTTGTTTGGGTGCTCTGCTCTGTTCTCTGGGGGTTTCGGCCTGAAATTCCTGAAATAATCAGATTTTCCAGCTCTCTCTTTGCAATCTTCCGAAATATTTCACCCTTGTCCTTCTCCTCCTGCTCGGCGTCAGGAATGGAAGGGCTTCATGGACAAGAAGAGGATGATGATGATGATGGTGATGAGCTGGGCTGTATTTTCCTTTTTCCTTTATTTTCCTTTTGTTAAAATCACTCATTTTATCCTCCTCAGTTTTCAGCCTTAAAATCTAAACCAGTGTTTTGAATTCTGATTTTAACTCTTGATTCTTTTATGCTCTGACTGTGCCCAAACAGAACCCTGTGAAAAGAGGGGTTGATTTCAGCCCCCCCAGTTTTATTCTTTATTTTTGCCTTCAAAATTCAGATTTTTTTTTTTTTTCCCCCTTGGAAAGTCATTGTTTGCCTTTCAAATTCAAAATTCAGATTTTTTTTTTTCCCTTGGAAAGTCATTGTTTGCCTTTCGAATTCAAAATTCAGATTTTTTTTCCTTGGAAATCGTTGTTTGGCTTTGCCTGTTGTGGGCAATGGAATGTAGGAATTTTCTGCTCTGCCTTTTTCTCCAAATCCCTCAAGCTGGGCTGAGTTTCTGGGGTTTTTAGCTGCCAAAATTTAAGTTACAGAAGGATTTCTGCGCATTCAGTTCTATAAAAATTAAATTTTTCCCATTTTGTATAATATTTTGCTATCACTGCTCCAATATTTTCCTTGATAAATGGAAAACTGGATAAATTTTCTTCTCATAATCTAAAACCACACAAGGGCAGCCTGGTTAAAAATTTCCATTAAAATATTGGAAGGAGAAATGGACACAAGAAGGATCTTCCTCAATTAAGGTTTTCCTTCTGGGTAATGAATGAAGGGATGAAAACAAGATTTTGGTGCAGTTGTAATTGAAAATATCTGGCTTGGCTTCCCAATTACATCTTGGGGGAAAAATGCATTTTTCACCCACAAGAACTTTCTCCTAGGAATTTCCAGAAAATGCAATTTTCCGTCCTTTGACTTTTTTCTGTAAATACAGTGTGAAAAAATGACATTTTTCTCTGACATTCATTCCAATTTTTTTCCCAGGCCTTCCCACTTTTTTTTCCATTTCTCTCTCTCCCCTCAGATTTAGAGATAGACCCAAAGTTTTAATTTGAATTAATCCCACCAAATGAATGTGCCAGGTATCCACAACTCCCCAAAATGCAGGAAAAAATCATCTGGGAGAAAGGCAGAGGGGGGAAGTTTTCCTGTTCTCGCTGAAATTCAGATTTATTTGGATTATCTGTAACTCTTATTTATGGTTATTTCTTAAATGGCTGGGACTGTATATAAGGAGGTTAAACACATTAAGGTTTCTAAACAGCATCATGAAAACTGTGTGAAAAGCAGATTTTTGTTTTGTTTTTAAAACAAAATCAAGCGAATTAAACAAGATTCTTCCTGTTATTAACAACAAAGGCTGTTTTACAGAGGTTAAATTTGCAAATTTTGAAGTTTCTAACTCCGTGGAGTGACAGTTTTTGTGCTTTCTGCAGCCAGGGCTTTGCCCCAAAGGGAGAAATGAATCCAGAAATTCCAGAATGACATTCCAAGATTACAGCTCTCCCAATCCTTTGCCTCCCTTCTGGCAGGAATTTGCTGCACAAAAGTGATTTTTATTTCCAGGAGCCTGATAACGGCGCGGTCCAAAGCTTCCCTGCCACAAAATCCACATTCCCCACATCCTCAGCCCTTCCCAAACCCCACTTTTGGAAGCTGCTTGGCAAAAATCACAGGGTTGTTTTTCTGTTTTTTGGTTTTTTTGAAGTGTGTTGAAGTCAGTGGAAGAGACAATTTAAATCAGCTGAGAATCTGTCCAGGCTGGGGGGATAAATTTAGGGAAAAGCTTCTCTTTTCTCCTGCTATTTTTTGAGCTGCTGCTCCACTTTCTCCCGGGTTCCTGGTGGAGAAGGGAAGTGTTTGGCACACTTTGGGTTTACAAATATTTCCTGGTGCCCTGTTTTCCTCAGGCAGCAGCTCTGGCTGACTCGGGGAGCTCACACCCCCCAGCTTCTCTGCCTTATCAAAATATTGGCAATATTTTAATCGGCAGCTGCTACCGCCAGGTTTCCCTTCAGGATTGTCCAAGCTGGATCCGTTTGCTGCTCGGGGAAAAGGCTGGGAAATGCATCCCATTGTTTGCTTTGGGAAAAAAAAAAAAAAGGCTTTTCCCATTGTTTTGCTTTGGAAAAAGAAAAAAGGCTTTTCCATTGTTTTGCTTGGGGAAAAAAAAAATAATTTTCTCATTGTTTTGCTTTGGAAAAAAGGCTTTTCCCATTGTTTGCTTTAGGGGAAAAAAAAAAAAGGCTTTTCTCATTGTTTTGCTTTAGGGGAAAAAGGTTTTTCCCATTGTTTTGCTTTGGGGAAAAAAAAGTCTTTTTCTCATTGTTTTTCTTTAGGGAAAAAGGTTTTTCCCATTGTTTTGCTTTGGGGGGAAAAAAGGCTTTTCCCACTGTTTTGCTTTAGGGGAAAAAAGGCTTTTCCCATTGTTTTGCATTAGGAAAAAAAGGTTTTTCCCATTGTTTTGCTTTGGAAAAAAAGGTTTTCCCCCATTATTTTGCTTTGGGAAAAAAAAAAAAAAAAAAAAGGCTTTTCCCATTGTTTTGCTTTGGGAAAAAAGGCTTTTCCTATTTTTAAAGGGGGTGACGTTGTCTGGAAAATCTATTGTTAATTTTAATTTTAAAATTATTTTATTATTATACTTTATTTTGTTAATTTGTTTTAATTTTATATAAAATTCTTTTATGCTGTTAATCGATTAATAATTATTATTAATTATTCTTCATAGAATCCCAGAATTCCAGGCTGGTTTGGGTGGGGAGGGAGCTGAAATCCCATCCAGTTCCACAGGCAGGGTCCAGATGAGATTTAAGGTCTTTTCCACTGTAGAAATGGCACAACTTTTAATGTTAAAAAGTTGCATTTGGAGCTGAATTTACAGTCAAAGCCCCAAAGCTGTTAGAGATGTGTTCAGAAGAATTTGGGATGAAAGACCAAGGTTTCATCAATTTAAGTGATTTATTCTCTGAAGAGTTCCAGGATTTAATCATTGAAAAGACATAACAGAGATATATAAAATATGAACATTTCCATAATAGAGGTAATAGATGATGTGTGTAATAATTAAAATATTAGTTATAATAATATATGGTGATACATTTCAGTGGAGTTTGTTTCCCTGGTCCTGTGGGGTTTATTTCCTGTTTTCATGGAGTTTATTTCCTATTTCTGTGGCATTTATTTCCCTGTTTCTGTGGAGAATATTCCCTGTTTCTCTGGGTTTTCTTTTCCTGGTTTTGTGGGGTTTATTTCCTATTTCTGTGGAGTTTATTTCCTATTTCCTGTTTCTGTGGAGTTTATTTTCGTGCTCCTGTGGAGTTCACTTTCCTGGTTTTGTAGGGTTTATTTCCTATTTCTGAGGAGTTTATTTCCTTATTTCCATGGAGTTTATTCCCTGTTTCTCTGGGGTTTATTTCCTGTTCCTGCGGAGTTTAATTCCTGTTTTTTGGAGTTTGTTTCCCTGTTTTAACGAAGGAAAAGTGACATTTTCTGGCAGTGAAGCAGCAGCAGTGCTCTCAGCACAGCCAGGTTGAAATGCTGTTTTTCAGCCCAGCCTTCCAACAAAAATCACTTTCACCTCTGGTACAAATTGCAGAGATAAAATGGTTGGTATTTTAGATCACAGCAATTAAGGCTATGCTAATTTTTTGATTAGGATCTGATTACCTCAAGAGGCCTCTGAACTGCTGTTGCAATTCATGTTAAATGATTTAATTATTTTTATCCTCTTTTTTTCACTGCACCCCCCCCACCCAGCGTGGTGTTTGGTTCACTTTGGTCTGCCAGGGCTTAAGGAGAAATTCTGCCCTTGGGACAAAGCCCTGCTCCAGTTTTGTTCATGGAAACAAAGGCAAAAATTGATTTATTAACTTTGAACTTGACTAAATCTGAACCTCAAAGCAGGGGACCTGGCTCAAGAGTCCAAACGCTTTCTAGTGGTTTATAAAAAACCACAGCAAATGCATAAATCTCTCTCAAAAAACCACAATTTCTGTTGTATTTAATTTCAACAACTTATGGATATAACATGGGGGATTTTTCCCTGGGCAAATACACAAAAATCTACCAAGATTGTGTTTATTTTTATGTGAAAACAACTGTTGGTGGCTTTTGGGTTCAATGACCTCAGTCAATGTGTCAAGGATGGAATATATTAAAATTTGCATCAGCACCACATTCTTTTTTGCCATCAGAGTAGCAATGCAGCTTCATTTTCATGCCACAGAAACCTGGCTGACGTTTTGCCAGTGAAATCTCATTTTGAGTCTTTCCCCACCTGCTGCAGGTCAATGCACAAACTGACTCAGCTGGAGAGGCTCGACCTGGGCAATAACGAGTTCTCTGAGCTGGTAAGAAATGCTCCGGATTTTAAGGGCAAACCTGGGGGGTTTGGGTGCTCTGTCCATGGGACATTGAACTTTTACTGCAGAGGCTTTGTGGGGTCGTGGCCTTGGGCAAGGGACACGTTTCCCTCCAGCCCAAGCCAGTCTGGGATTCTGCAATTCCAGCAGATGGCAATTTTGGACTCCCTGAGGAGTTTCTGCCCCTAACTCATCCCCAAAATCAGAATGAATCTCCCTGAGATTGAAATCTTTGGGGAATGTTCCCTGTTGTCAGCATAGGAAGTGAGAGGTGCTGTTCCTTGAACAGGATCAGGGATTGCAGTCCTACAAGGGAATAGCTCCTGTAGCTTTAGTTAAAACTGAGATAATTCCACCTCAAACAAGCCCTGAAATGTCACCTGGTGCTACAAAGCTGTAGCAAAGTCTCCACATCTGTTTTATGGAGCAGCTCCCACCCTGTTCCAGGCTGCTCATTTATTCCGTGCAGGAGGAAAGAGAGGATTTAACTCCAATTTTTAATTAAAATCTTCAGCGTGGATAAACAGAGAGAAATTTTCGGAAGAGCTGCTTGGAATTTTAATTGTAGGAATGAAATCCTGCCCGAGTTCAGAGCCTCTCTTCTGGGGGTGGCTTGGGTTTGTGGGGGTTGAAAGGAATTGGACAATATTCCACATATTTCCACGGCAGCCCAGTGATCCCACGAGTGACAGACCAGGAGAGAGGTGATCCCCTCCTCCTGCTAGGGCCAGAATTCCCGAGTTGACTCATTTTTCAGCCAAAATGTAAGAACTGGAATCAAATTCCAGGAGCCAAATGGCCCAAGAGGCCAAGGCACAGTGGGAATGTGCAGGAATGTCTCAGGAAAGGTGGTGCTAGTTTAACTCACACCTGGAAAAAAAGGATTAAAAGGACCTGTTTTCATGGATGCTTAACATCTGATTTGGGTTTCCATAGAAATTCCCTTTTAGAGGAGAAAGGTGGGTGGGTGGTGTGGGAGAGCCTCATTTCCCTGCTGTCCTGGGGCTGTTGTGACTTTCCCACTTTTTGACTTTTTCCCACTTTGTGACTTTTTGGGGCTGGAGAACTCTGTGTCCTTCCTGATGGAGCCACGGCCAGAATGAGCTTCTCTTTATTTATTTTCTCTTCATTTATTTTCTGTTCATTTATTTATCTTCTGCTCTGCTCAGCCACCCTGCTGGGATCAGGGCTCCCAGATCCAGGGAGACCTGTGCTCTCCTGGAATGCCAGTCTGGCTCCCTGAAGGAAGGGAAGAGGCAGCTCCTGTCACTCCAGGAGCAGCAATTCCCAAAGTTTGGCACCTCCCTGGTTCCCTCTGGGGAGTCAAACCTGGGGGAGGAGGAGGAGGAGGAGGAGGAGCAGCTCTGCCAGGTTTGGCTCCAGAGGTCCAGGAGTCTGCAGCGAGGCTTTGGGAGAAATTCAGGAGGGGAGGAAAAGGAAAGGGGATGAGATAGAATGTGGCTTTCTCAGGAATTCCTGTGAGTCTTCCATTCTGACTCGATCCCAGGAAGCTTTTCTGCAGGGAGAGGGTGCTCAGACCCTGGGACAGCTCCTGGAAAGGGACATTTGGACAATTCCCTGAATAATATCCTTTAAGGTTTGGTCAGACTGAGTCGGTCAGGGAGCAGGACTGGGTGGTCAGTGTAAAACCCTTCCAGCTGGGTCCCTCCTGTTCTGTTCCTGTTCCTATTCCTATCCCTATTCTATTCCTGTTGCTATTCTATTCTGTTCTATTTTATTCTATTCTGTCAAATTCCTATCCCTTTTCTGTCCTATTCCTATTCCCATTCCACTCTATTCCAATTGCAGCATCCTATGTGAAAAATGAGAATATTCCTCAAACAGGCCCAAAGCGAAGCATTTCTAACACAGACAAAGGAGTTTTTAATGGCACTTTAATACCAACCCATCCACGAGATCTGGATCATGGTGGGCCATAATGTGGAATATTCCGTGGTGCCCCACAATAATGGGAAATTCCATCATCCTGGGAAATCACAATCCAAGGAATTCCCCATCAAAGTGTGCTCTGCACAGCCCGGGAACAGGCCTTGAAGAAAGGTGTCTGTTAATGAGAGGGATCGAAAAGCAAATTAAAGTTGAGAGGGGAAATTATGATTATCCATAATGACCTCAGCCCATGAACACTCCAGAGGGATAAAGAAACATTAATCAGCACAGGAACAAATAGTATCAAATGCCCATTAATCAGTTCAGGCTGGAAATGAGAAGTGGTTTTAATCATGGGAGGACAGCGGAATTTCAATGGAATTAACAGAGGCAAAATAAATCATCTTTAAAATGCTCACCACTGGTTTTTAATAGGAGCTCATTACGTGGAGATGTGGAAAACAAGGGGTGAGTTCTCCTGTTCATCAGCTTTGTTCTCACCTGCTGAGGCATCAGGAGCTTCTCCCACCATTCCCTGGGCAAGTGGAAAATCAGATTTCCCCTGGGAATGGCAACATTCCAAACCAGAGCACGCGGGATAACTCCAGGTCTCTCTTGGGGTCTGGAGGTCCATTGGCTTCTGCCTGTGTTGGAATCATTCCAGGGCAATTGTTCTGCTTCCAAAAGCTGATTTGGAATGGAATTTTTCACGGAATATTTCCTGGAGCGTTTAATACCGGGTTCTGACAGGCTTTGGAAAAAAAATCTCTACAACCTGAGAGGGCAAAGGCGAATTCCAAGTGCTGGTTTGCTGGGGAAAGTGTTTTATGGGAAAGAAAACACTGCTGAGGAAACCTGGGAATATTTGTGGCCTGGATTTGTAATTCTGGGATTTCACAGCTGTAAGGAGAGAGGAGTGATGTGGGGAATTGCCTTTTTTAGCTCCTCTCACTGATACCCCAAAAAAGAATAAAACAGATGAAAGTTTGATTCTGCAGTTGCAGGTTTTATCATTTTCTCCTGTGCCTTCTGACTCCTGGCTGTGCCAGCTGCAGATGGTAAATCTCCCCAGGACGTGTCCTTTGGCCTCATTTCTTTTGCAAAAGGTTCTTAAATTGTACAAGTTCTGATAAAGAGCAGGAGTGGTTAAATTACATGAAGAGAATGTTCTCTTCTTGTCCTTGAACTCCTGGAAGGCTGGGGTATGAAAAACCAAAGGGAAGTGAAGAGGGAAGCTTTATTTTTTTAAGAAAACATTGATTTTTATTTAACTAAAGATGCATTGCTTTACTTAGCTGCCCATCATTGTTTATTCTTTTCCTCAGCCTGAGGTTCTTGAACAAATCCAGAACCTGAAGGAGTTGTGGATGGACAACAATTCCTTGCAAGTGCTACCTGGGGTATGGACATTTATTTTAGGGAATTATTGGGTGATTTGGTGATTCCCTGTTTGCCTGGCAGGGAACACCTGCCTGTGCATTTCCTTGGGGGGGTGCAGAGAGTCATTAATTAATTAATTCATTCATTCACATAAAAGTTTTGGGATGGTTCAACACAGAAAAGCTCCACCTGCCTGGTGGAAGGTGGGAATTGGGAATATCCCTTGGATCTGTATCCAGATGGAGAAGTACCTCAGCTGCATGCCCAGGAATGCCAAATCCCAGCAGATTTAATGAATTTGGAGCACATTAATTAACCTGGGAGGGTTAATTTTGTTCCTTTGAGGCTGAGCCCTCCCCGGCCCTGCCGAAGGGCACTGAGATAACCCCGGATCAGCTGGATTTGTGTGTTTGTCTCTAATTAACGCTCTAATTAACAGCTCTATCTGCTCAAGTAACTCTGTCTCACGTGCTATTAAGTCTATAGGGAAGTTAAAACAGCTCGTGTACCTGGATGTGTCCAAAAACAGGATCGAGACGGTCGACCTGGACATCTCGGGCTGTGAGGGGCTGGAGGATCTCCTCCTCTCCTCCAACATGCTGCAGCAGCTGCCAGATTCCATAGGTGAGGAAGGATCTGGGATTCCTCTCCCTTTGATAGATTTTTAAATTTTTTTAATATATATTTTTTTTTAAATTTTTGGAATTTAATTTTTTGGAATTTTTGGAAATTTGGGATTTTCTAGTCATGGAGAAAGGCCTGCCATTCAGTCCCAAAGGAGGCAGAAAATGGTGTCTGGACAGTCCCATTTTGTAAAGGCAGGAGCAGAATTCCCTGGCTGGAAGGAACTGGTCCAGCTGGTTTGCTGTTTTTAGGAGAAGAAGCCGAGAAAGGCAGAATTAATTCCATTTAAATGTAAAAATCAGTCTGGGAGTGAGGATGGGATTGCTGCTCACTCACAGTAGGAAAAGGGAATAAAAAGGAAATAATTCAAACTGTGAATTTTTATTTTGTCTGTTTTACATACATGGAATTCCTGGATTATTCAGGATCACATCCCTCTGTCCCTTGGGATATTTCTTCTCAGTCCTGAGCCCTTTTCCCTTTCCCTTTGAACACGGAACTATAAGATTCCTCGATTTTAAATCAATTTACTCAGATTCCAACAAAGATTGCTAACTAAAGCTTCTAATTATTGACATTCTTACTGGGTGTCTTCTCCTCCTATTTTCCATCTTGTTCTTCTACATCTCCCCATCAATCCCAGGATTTTTGTTCCCCCAGACTGGTTTTTAGAGGGCATTTAGCAGGAATAAATCCATTTGGAATGATGCTCCCTAAAATCCAGAGCAGAGCTGTTCAGGGCTGCACACCATTGCTCATGGGATTCCAGGAGATCTCCATGGGAGCTGTTTATCCATCATTTCTTCCTGCAGGATTGTTGAAGAGACTGACAACCCTGAAAGTGGATGACAACCAGCTCACCATCCTGCCCAACGCCATTGGAAAGTGAGTCCAACTTCCATCATTTTTAATTAAAATACCTTTCCCCTTCTGCTCAAGGAGTGTGGGCTTTCAAATAGAAAATAAGACAAATATACTTTGAATTATGAAATAACTTCCAACCCCCAGGTTGTGACATTGAAATTTGGAGCACTACTTTTAGTCCTGGGGATTTTTCAGTGCAAGGGGGAAGAAGGTAAAATACATCCAGTTTTCCAAGAGGAAAACCAAAGGTTTGGGTGTGAATCAATTTGGATGAGCAGAGAAGGGAAAGCAGAAGAATTTGGGGGAAATCCATCTGTTTCCATGGCAACAGCCAGGGCTTGGAGCTCACAAGGATCTGGCTGTGGCCTCACAGGGATGGAGAGTTCCTAAAATATGACAGAAACCTCTGTGGGAAAGCCAGGAGGATTCCAGGGGCTGGGATCATGGGAAGCTCTCTGGTGTGGGGTCTCACATGGCTCTGCCTCCTTCTGCTGAGGGGCTGCAGCTTGGTGGCTTCCAAAATCCTCCAGAATGATCCCATCCCACCCCTGCCAGGGCAGGGACACCTCCCACCATCCCAGGCTGATCCACACCCTGGCCCTGGCCTGTTTCAATGAGAATTTAGCTTTTTGTGATGCCATTTGGGAAAAATAATCCCTGTTTGTGACCTGTTCCAGCTGCAGCCAGTGAAAGCCCAGGCTGGCTCATCCTTGGAGTGTTTTGTGTTTATGGGATTTTTATGGGGAGCATTAAAAGCTGGTGATGGGAATCACTGAAGGGCAAATCTTTGCTCTCCAAATCTCTGTGGAGCAGCAAGTTCTCCTCCAAGTGAAAGCTCAGGAGGCTCCAAGATCTCCTGGATGCTGCAGAAAGATGGATTTAAATCCAGCTTCAGCAATTTTGGGAGTCGGGTTCTAAAACCCTTTAAACCTTTTATTTTTTATTATTGTTGAAGGGGAATTCCCTGTTTTAGCCCAGCATCTCTTCAGTGTTTGCCACGGAGCCTTATTTCCATTTCCAAAGGCACAGCCACTGCTCCGAAGTGGAATTGCAGAGCAGCTGGGATCACCTGGGCTCTCCACCTTGTGCTGGAGCCCCTGGCTGTGCTTTTCCAGTGAAAAATTCCCTCTCCTCTATCGAGGGCAGAGTGTCCCACATCACAGGGAACTCAGCTCTCTGCCTCATCCCTTTGGATGGGTTCCTGCCAGGAAATTTCCTCCGAAATTCCAGTGGTGGAACCCCCCCAGAGGCTGTCCCCGTCCCCCAGGGATGGGCAGTGTGGAGGGGGAACATTCCCTCTGGGATTGCTCCGTGAGAGCACTCCGTGCTGGCTTCATGCTCTGCTGGGCAGTTCCACCCTCGTTTTTTGGGATTTCTCTGCAAAGGACCAGTCTGTGGTGGCTCAACCAAACATTCCACACAAAACCAGGGATGCCCGTGAATTCCCTGGTGCAGCAGAGGGCTGGAGATGTTCCCCGTGGGATCTGGGGGGTGGGAAGGTGCCTGGGGGAATTTGGGACCCCCAGCTGGGCCTGGGGCAGTGTCTGGGGCACGGGTCCAGCCTGTGCCAGAGCAGATCTGTATTCCCAGGTTTGAGCAGGATCTGGAGTGGAAGAACCAGAGGGAATGGAGCTGGAAGAGCTGAGATCAGTGATTAGGATGAGGACAGGGGGGCACAGCTGAAGCTGTGGCTGCCCCATCCCTGGAAGTGTCCCAGGCTTCCCAGGAAAGCAATTACAGGGAAGTTCTGCAGGTTCCCTGGGAGGGACAGCAATCCCTGCTTTCATTTGGCAGCAAATCTGAAGGCGGAAAGATCTTTTCAATTAAGAAACTGAAATAAAGGTGAATTAGATACAGAGTGAAGACCCAGTCCTGCAGCTGAGACTCCTGTGAATCCTACAGAACAAGGTCTGTGGAAGGCGTGGTCAGAGCTAAACCTCTTAACAGATCCTCCAAAATATTTGTGGAAAAAACAGAGAATCCCCTGACAAGTCCCTAAGGCAGTGGTCAGGGAGATGGGAAATAATTGGCTGTTACTTAACCTTACTCTGATTAAAGTATTTGAGAGTAAGAGGTGGAAGGTGAGGAGCAAAGGGGGCAGAGGAGCTGGCTGCTGGCACTTGTGGTGCTCACACAGCTTTCACTTGAAGGATTTTAATGTGCAGTCTTGTTTTAGAAGATTAGGAAATTCTTCTTCAGAATATTTTAATGTATGTCTATAACCTGTGTATTTAATGTGTATATTTGTATATCTCACTCTGTAATGTGCAGGACATCCATATATTCCCATTGGAATATATTCCCACTCCCCCTCAGTGGTGTCTGGTGACCCAGACCCCAGACTTCAACCCTTAAACCTGTCACTTGGGTTAGCAAACATTAAATTCTTGCTTCCATGACCTTGCTGGCCCTGATCTCTGTCTGAAGTCCTTGGAATCCACGTTCTTCAATATCCTCAATATCCCAGAAAATCTGAACGGTAGCATGGGAAAACCAAGCAGCCAAATCCCATTGTTATAGACTCCTGCCAGGGAAATCATGGAATGATTTGGGTTGGGATGGACCTCAAAGACCTTCCACTGTCCCAGGCTGCTCCAGCCTGGCCTGGGACGCTGCCAGGGATCCAGGGCAGCCCCAGCAGATCTCCCCTGGGTGTTCCCTCTCAGGGCTGGTGGAGCCTGGAGCTGGTGAAGCTCCCGGAGGTTTGGGGGCTGTTAATTGGGTGATGCAGACCCTGCAGGGCCACTAACGAGGGGTTTCCCATTCCAGCCTGTCCCTGCTGGAGGAATTTGACTGCAGCTGCAACGAGCTGGAGTCGCTGCCCTCCACCATCGGGTACCTGCACAACCTGCGCACCCTGGCCGTGGACGAGAACTTCCTCCCGGAGCTGCCCAGAGAAGTGAGAGCTGCTCCATGCCCCATTCCAGGCTGGGATGTCCTGGGGAGCCAGTCATCCATCCCTGAGATGTCCTGTGGGAGCCACCATCCCATTATCCCATTATCCCATCCCATCCCTGGGATGTCCTGTGGGATCCAGGATCCATCCGATCCCTGGGATGTCTCATGGGAACCAGAATCCCATTATCCCATCGCATCCCATGCATCCCATCCCATCCCATCCATCCCATCCCATCCCATTATCCCATCCCATTATCCCATCCCATCCCATCCCTGTGAGGAACCCCAGGTGTTCCCTGAGGTTCCTGCCAGCAGGAAAATGTCGTTTTCTGGTTGAATTTTGGATTTCCTGCCTTTTGTGACTTTCAGTAAAACTCAATTTAGCCACCTCCCGACATGAAAAGTGATGACAAACATTCCCAAATTTGGGGTTCCATCATTTGGGCTTTTCCATTCCCGCAGATTGGGAGCTGTAAGAACGTGACTGTGATGTCCCTGCGCTCCAACAAGCTGGAATTTCTGCCTGATGAGATTGGCCAGATGCAGAAGCTGAGGGTGTTAAATCTGAGTGATAACAGGTACAGTTCACAGCACTTTTTTTAGCCAATTTAAGAATTATTTTTTTTAATTTAAACTTTTCCTTTGACGTCTTTGTAAAGATACATTTCTCTGAAATATATTTTAAAATTAAAAATATATTCAGAATTCTAGTTTTAAAAGAGCATCACTATCATTTAATTTATTTAAGCTTTAAGGAAAGAAGCTTGGGGTTTTTTTCTTAATCTTTGTGGTTTGGTCTCAGCTCCTTTGACATCCAAGGGAAAACTTCAAGAGAATCCCCCTCTTTCTGTTCCTAAAAGGGCTGAGAGAACCCCCCCTTCCAGTTCCTAAAACCGCTGAGTGAATTCCCCATTCCCATTCTTAAGGAGCTGAGTGAATTCCCCTTTTCTGTCCTAAAAGAGCTGAGAGAATCCCCCCTTTCTGTCTGTACTTCTGGGGTCACTCCCACAGAAGTCAGAAGAGCTCCTCAGACCTCACCACCCATCCCCACAAATTCCATTCCCTGTGTCATTCCCTCCTCCTGGGCCGGAATTAGGATTTAGTCAGGGTGTTTGCACATGTGTTGCTACAGATGAAGAATTTTTCCTGCACTGTACAATTTAAAAGTAAAAAAAAAATGTGTTAGAAAAAGAGGCTGGGGCTTGGCTTGGCTGGAAATGTTCAAAGCCCAGCAATGATTTTGGGTGCTCCCTGTCTTTGATCCCGAATTTGAGGTTTTTCCTTTCAAAGTCATTAAAATCAGACCTTGTTCGATGTTTAAAAGTTTCATCTGGGGGTCTTGGCAAAGCAAATGAAAAATGCAGAGTTCTGTGATTCGGTTGGCAATGGAACTGGAAAACCAGCATGGAATGGTCTTGTCCCACATGATTCCAAGGGCTGTGGCCAGTTCTTCTCCCTCGGATTCCCAGCTCTCCACCCGAGTTCCCTGGAGCATCCCAGTGCCCTCCCAGAGACCCCTTTCAGTCTAGTCCTGATTTTTGTGTTCTGTTCTGAGGTGACCAGAAACGTGGGAATCACTTCTGTGGGATGCAGTCTGGCACGAGAGGGCTCTTCCTCCTGGTTTTTTCCAGATCTCATCCAGGATTTGGTTTTTCCAGTGCTCCTTTGGTCACTCCCAAAATCTGGGAGAGCCTCAGTCCATGGCTGGGCCAGGCTGGTTGGGAAAGAGCAGGGTTAGGTGGGAAATGGGGAAGGAATTCTTGGATGTGAGGGTAGGGAGGCCCTGGAATGGAATTCCCAGATTTGCTGTGGCTGCTCCATCCCTGGGAGTGTCCAAGGCCAGGCTGGAGCAGCCTGGGATCATGGAAGGTGTCAGTGGGATGGGATGGGATAGTGGGATAATGGGATAATGGGATAATGGGATAATGGGATAATGGGATAATGGAATGGGATGGGATGGGATGGGATTTGGGGTCTCTCCCAACCCAAACCACCCTGGATTCCATGATTCTATAGAAACAGCCTTTTCAGAAGGAGTTATGGCAAAAACTTCAATGAAGATTCCACAAATATCCTGCCATCCATTCCCATTCCCACTCCCAGATCCCTTTCAGGAAACTGTGTTTAAATGTCTCATTAAAATGCTGGGCTGTTTTTTCCCTGCTCCATTTAGTGTTGTCATTTAGGTTCACTATGAATATTTATATTATTTCAATCTTTAGTCTGACATTCCAACAAAAATGAATTTTCCATCATCTTGGAATATTTCTGTTCCAAACCTCCAGTGCCCAATAAAGGGAGCTCAGTGAGTGACTCTGAGGTTCCTCTAAACCTCCCTGGGACCAAGTTTTTTTTCTTTTTTCTGTCTTATATGTGTAATTTTATTACACTTTAACCAAAGGAAAATATGAGTCTCTCCTCAGTACCAAAGGATGTGGTGTCAGCAGTTCTGCTTTCCAAACAGAACCCTTAATGTGGAATATTAATCAGATTAATAATAGTAATAATAATAATAGGAGCAATAGGAATAACAATAACAGGAACATTGATAAAATATTGCATTTTAGTAAAATTTATTTTAAAAGCAGTGAAATTTTAGCTATTCCAGTGTGACAAACATGCTGCCTACAAATCTTTAAATAAATTACTTTGGAAATGAAGGATTCACCTTGTCCCAATATTCTCCTTTACAGACTGAAGAATTTGCCCTTCACTTTTACCAAACTGAAAGAACTGGCAGCCTTGTGGCTTTCTGACAACCAGGTAATGCCTTTCAATATTCCCATTTTCCTTAGGAAAGGGGCTGTCAATGAACCTTGTCACTCAATACAAGATTTAGAAGAATTTTGGAAGGGTTTGCTCCCAGCCCAGCTGTAGATTTCCATATCCAGCCATAAATCCTGCTGGGTGTCATTTTTTGCCATGGAAAAATCACTTTTGCAGGATTTATTTTACCAGGATCAGCTTCTGCCTCCTTACCAAAGTAGTAAATAAAGGGCAAAAGTAGCACGGGAGTATTTTTGAAGTAGAAATTCAAGATGTTCGTTCCCAAACTCGTTATTATCCTGTTCCCACCCTTTGCTCCATCTGCTCCTCTACCCTTGGCTTCCTCTTCCTTTTTCCCACCCATTCTCCCATCCCTGCACATTTGAAACTCCACTGCAGTCAGGCAGAGTTCAAACAAGTCAAAGCTGCACGAGGACTCTGGGTCTTGCTTTGGAGAAAACTCATTTCTGTGCCTTTGAAATCTGAGGGGGCCCTTCTTTGTTCCAGGACTCTGGTTTATAGCAGATATTCTTTGGGATTCTATTTTAAACCAAATTATGCAACAGGAACCCTGAGAAATGCAACGGTTCCAGCAGCAGCTGAGCCCTAAAATAAGTCTGAAATGTACATTTAGTTTTAGAGCCGAGCCAAAAATGTGAAATCTGAAAGGGGGCGGGGGGTAATAGGGAATTATGATTAAATTTTAATGTGTTAAATGAGGATTCTTGGGGTTTTGCATCTAAAAATTTGCATTTTAAAAAATAACATTGCCTGGCTGTGCAGCCCAGGCACAGAACACCCCCAGCCCTTTAAATATATGACATTTCCCAGCATTTTGACTTTCCTGTGGCACAGCAAGGATTGATTTCCACCCTCTGGGCTGTGACAGTCACTCCTGGATCAGAGTGACTTTGGGTAGAGCAAAGCAGTGATCAAACATCCCAGCTGCAGTGAAACCCAGCAGGAACTCCCAGGGAATGCTCCTTGGGAATTCTGCTGTGCCCTGCACCAGGTTTACTCCCAGGTGAACTGCCAGCCACCAGGAATTTACTCCTCATCGTTAATTAACTCTTCGTTAGGCCTGGCTTAAAACGCATCCCAAGGGGTGTTTAAGAGTGCAGTGCCAGGTCTGCTCCCCGATCCTTTCCCCTTGGAGCAGCAGGCAGTTCTCCCCATGTCCTGTTCTGCTGGGAATGCCAGGAACCGCAGGGAAGGCGCAGCAGGCTCTGCTCTCCTCCCGCCCACGGGGAGCTGAGTTCCTGCAGAGCTGCAGCCAGCCTGGTGCTCCTGAGTTAATGCATGTGGTCCCATTCTGGTGGTGGGGTTATTGTTATTATTGTTGTTATTGTTGCTATTTATTATTATTATTATTATTATCATTATCATTATCATTATTATCATTATCACTATCATTATTATTTTCTTACATTGTTATTATTCCATTATTATTTTTATTGTTATTGTTATTATCGTTATTATTGTTGCTATTGTTATTATTGTTGTTATTATTATCATTATCCTGTTGTTATTATTATTATCATCATCATCATTATCCCATTATTATTATTGTTGTTATTGTTATTATTATCATCATTATCCCGTTGTTATTATTGTTGTTGTTATTGTTGTTGTTATTTTTGTTGTTGTTATTATCCCATTATTATTGTTGTTGTTTTTGGTTTTATTATTATTGTTATTATTGTTGTTGTCATTGTTATCCTGTTGTTGTTATTATTATTGTTGTTATTATTGTTAATATTGTTGTTGTTATTGTTATTATTGTTGTTATTGTTATTATTATTGTTGTTGTTTTTGTTATTATCCCATTGTTGTTGTTATTTTTGTTGTTGTTGTTGTTATTGTTGTTGTTATTGATGTTATTGTTCTTATTGTTGTTATTGATGTTATTGATGTGATTGTTGTTGTTGTTATTGATCTTGATGTTATTGATGTTATTGTTGTTGCTCTTGATGTTATTGATGTTATTGATGTTATTGTTCTTATTGTTGTTATTGATGTTATTGATGTGATTGTTGTTGTTGTTGTTATTGATCTTGATAATATTGATGTTATTGTTGTTATTGTTGTTGTTGTTATTGATGTTATTGTTGTTATTGATGTTGTTGATGTTATTGATGTTACTGTTGTTATTGTTGCTGTTGTTGCTGTTATTGATGTTATTGCCATTATTGCCATTCTCATCCGTGTGCTCCCATCCCGCAGTCCAAGGCCCTGATCCCGCTGCAGACCGAGGCGCACCCCGAGACCAAGCAGCGAGTGCTCACCAACTACATGTTCCCGCAGCAGCCCCGCAGCGACGAAGGTACAGCCGCGCTCCCCTGCTCCCCGACATGCCAAACACCAGGACATCCCTGCTCTGGAACACACGGGGGGTGTCCCCAGGCTGCCAGACCGACATTTCTGATTGACACTGTCAGATTGACACTGCCACACTGACATCTCTGATTGACACTTTCAGATTGACACTGCCACACTGACATCTCTGATTGACACTGTCACACTGACATTTCTGATTGACACTGTCAGATTGACACTGCCACACTGACATCTCTGATTGACACTTTCAGATTGACACTGCCACACTGACATCTCTGATTGACACTGTCACACTGACATTTCTGATTGACACTGTCAGATTGACACTGCCACACTGACATCTCTGATTGACGCTGTCACACTGACATTTCTGATTGACACTTTCACACTTTCACACTGACATTTCTGATTGACACTTTCAGATTTACAATGCCACATTGACATCTCTGATTGACACTTTCACACTGACATTTCTGATTGACAGTTTCAGATTCACACTGTCATACTGACATTTCTGATTGACACTTTCAGATTTACACTTTCACACTGACATCTCTGATTGACACTTTCAGATTTAGGCTGTCATACTGACATTTCTGATTGACGCTTTCAGATTTCCACTTTCACACTGACATTTCTCATTGACACTTTCAAATTTACACTTTCACACTGACATGTTCTGATTTACACTTTCAGATTCATTCTTTCAGACTGATATTTTCTGATTGACATTTTCTAATTTACATTTTCACACTGACATTTTCTGATTCACATTTTCACATTGACATTTTCTGATTTACAGTTCCACACTGACATTCCCTGATTTACACTTTCAGATGTCAAAACTTTCAGATTTACACTTTCAGACTGATATTTTCTGATTTACAATTTCAATGCACACCTTCACCCTGACATTCCCTGATTTACATTTTCACACTGACATTTTCTGATTCACAGTTTCATACTGACATTTTCGGATTCACATTTTCACATTGACATTTTCAGATTCACACTTTCAGACTGACATTCCCTGATTTACATTTTCACACTGACATTTTCTGATTCACAGTTTCATACTGACATTTTCGGATTCACATTTTCACATTGACATTTTCAGATTCACACTTTCAGACTGACATTCCCTGATTTACATTTTCAGACTGACATTTTCTGATTTACAATTTCAGAATCATACTTTAAGACTGACATTCTCTGATTTACACATTCAGCCTGACATTCTCCGATTCACATTTTCACACTGACATTCTCTGATTTACAATTTCAGACTGACATTCCCTGATTTACATTTTCAGACTGACATTTTCTGATTTACAATTTCAGAATCATACTTTCAGACTGACATTCTCTGATTTACACTTTCAGACTGACATTTTCAGATTTACAATTTCAGACTGACATTCTCTGATTCAGATTTTCACACTGACATTCTCTGATTTCCATACTTTCAGACTAATATTTTCTGATTTACAATTTCAGACTGACATTCTCCGATTTACCCTTTCCCCCTGACGTTTCCTGAGCCCCTTTTGCTTTCAGACAGGCTTTGCAGGAGCAGTCTGAGCCCAGCTCTGGTGTGCAGGAATTGCTGGCTCCGGGCAGGAGCTGGGAATGTCCAGCTCCATGCTGTGGGAGCTCAGGGCTCCCAAACTCGGCTGGATTGAGGCTTTGCTCCTCCCACAGCTCCACTAAATTCACATTTTCACTCTGCCCCTCTGCTCCAAGCCCTGCTGGTGCTTCCCCCCTCCTCTCATCCTACTTTTATTCACAACCCTGGAACGGTTTCTCATTCTCCCTTCAGTTTCCAAACAATCACCCGGGTGACCAACCAGGAAAATCCGTTTGGATCATTCCCACCTCCCTTTCCAATTCCCTGCAGATTTCCAGTCGGACAGTGACAGTTTCAACCCCACTCTCTGGGAGGAGCAGAGGCAGCAGAGGATGACTGTGGCCTTTGAGTTCGAGGACAAGAAGGAAGAGGAGGAGAATCCAGGGAAAGTCAAGGTGAGTACTGCTGGATCTGCTCTGGGATTCACTTATTGTGGGCAGGGTTCAATATGCAGGCCTTGAATTGAGCTGGGTTTGGGTTTGAGTGTCACATTCCTGCTCTGTCCCAAAGGGAATTGAGACAGAATAGCTGCCCAACTTTTTTATTTACAGATTATATTTATTTACAGATTATATTTATTTACATATTATATCATACTATATTTTATTATAAATTATATTATATTATATATTATTTTATTATATTTATATTATATTCTTCATATACTATTCTATTTATATATTTATAATTATAAATTATCATTATAAATTATTATTATATTTATATATTAATATAATATTGTAATTATATAATTTAAATTATATTATTTCTACATAATTACCACCCAACCACTGCTTTTTCAGGAATATTTGAATCCCACAGGGAATCCCATATTCCTCTCAAAGCAGAAGTCAACGAGGGCTTTGCAGCCTCGTGGAATGTGCAGTGGAGAGGGCATCACCTGTGAAAAATGGAGTTCAAAGCACGAATTTCCTCCCCCAGTTTGGTGAAATTAATGTTATTGCAGAGCTCTCCATCAATCCCTCAATCAGCTGCATTGTCAGGAGGATATTTTCAAACCTGTCAGCCTTTACATGCCATGGAAATCTCTCCTTCTTGAATAATATCAAGGAATTATCCCACACTTCAACCCTGCAGATTTCTAACTGTGGTAGAACACCCAGGGTAAAATGTAGGGTCAGAGATAAAATCATCTGAGGAGATTTAAATCAGATTTTACTTCTCAAATTAACAGTTCTCTTGTCAATAGCATTTTAACACCCCACTGAAAACTTGGTGGAAATTCTTAATTTTTCTTTCCAATATTTTTCCCAGTTGGGAATTTCTCTCCAGCTCCTGTGCCCAGAGCTAATGGATTCTTCTGCTTTAGTGAAACAGAAAATTAATCCAAAAGCAGCCTTCACGTCACAATAAATAGATTAAAGTGGAATTTTACCCTGGATGAATTGCAGGTTTGTGGGTCACGCATGGAAAACAGCATCTGGGAAAGTTTTCTGTTGTTCCACAACTTTTATCAGAATTTTCCCTGGCGGTGACATGGCTGGGGGTTTCAACATGAACATTTTTAGCAGTTCCACCAGAGCTTTAAGGGATAAATTTAAACAAATATAAATTCTCAACAGGCAGTAACCAACACTGCAGCATTTCCTAACAGCAGAAGAAGTTTCCACTTTTCATCTCTCATCAAACAACTTTCAGCCAGAGAGATGTTAAAATAGATTTGATAATTGGGATTGTTCAATAGTTGTTTTTTTTTTCCATCAAGGATTTTGAACTCTGAAAATTCTCTCTTAGGGGTCAGGCTGCTTTTGATGTAGCCCTGGAAAGGGATTGGCAGGGAATACAGATTTCCTCTGGGATGGGGAATGTGGATCCAAGGGAAAGATCCGCGTCCCACTGCTGTCCTCCACCAGAGCTGCAGGAGCTTGGCTGTTGGATGTTAACACTCCCAGGGAGGTGAAACCCCTGCTGCAATCCCAGTTTGGGGTTGTCTGTCTCGTCCCAGCCTCCAGTCCCTCCTCCCTGCTGGAGTTGCTGAGGATTTGCTCTGTGCCTTGCCCTCAAGCCATGGCCTGAGCTCTGGGAGACACCAAGCGCCTCATTAGGCCACCCCTGAACACAATTCCCTTCAGCCAGAATTGAAGCAGAGCTTTTAGTGCTGCTTTCCAGACTTGATCTGTCTTTTTCTGTTGGAATTCTTTATTAAAAGTGACATCCCACTCACAGATTTTAACATTTTCTGTTCTACCCCGTGACATTTATTCTCTCCTGGTTCGGATCTGCATGCCAGCCCTTGACACAGTTTTATTTACCAAATCAATCATGCTTTTGCCTCTTAAATATTCCTATGGACAGACCATTTCCAGCTAAATCCAAAACTGTGTTTTTCCTGCTCATTGGGAATTTAAATCCAGCAGCTGTGGCAGGGAGCTGCTCAAACCAGCTCACCTACACCACCAGGTAAAAGCTGCCGTGTGCTCAACTCCAGATCCTTTATCGCCAGCAGGAATTTGAAGTTTCCCAGCCTCATCACCCTGAGGCACTCTGGGAAAGTCGGGAAGTTCAGATTAGCAGGGTTTTGCAGGAAATCAGTGGGTCTGCCAGTCGGTCAGAGCTCAGCCAGGCCTTGGGCACTCCCTGGAGAGCTCCTGCGGCAGAAGGGAGCCCCAGACATGCGGCTGGGGGTGAGCACCATCCATCTCCAGGAGCCAGCGGCTCCCAGGGGACCAGAGCTGCTCTCAGCTGCCATCCATAATTCACACTGAGTGCACGGAGCGTGGCTGAATTAATCCTGCATTTCCAGCAGGATTGTTTGGGAAGGCGTGGTGGGATGTGTCAGCAAAGTGCAGAGCTACCAACACCCTCCCAGGCTTGCAGGGAACCCTTCCGTCCCTTATTTTGTGGTACTGGGATGCATTCGATGCTGACAAAGAGGGAACGAGCAAATTTCAGTCCTGAGCTCCTCAAACTCCCCAGACAGATCAAGCAAGCCTCGAGGAAAGCAGCCTCAGCCCAGCACCGCAGCCAGGCCTTCCTTTGCGCCGTTTGCATCCCGTGTTCCTGCTCCCGTGCCTGACTCTACCTCCTCATTCCCGTCTGCTCAGGTTGAGATAAACCTCAAGCGCTACCCCACGCCCTACCCCGAGGATCTGAAGAACATGGTGAAATCCGTGCAGAACCTGGTGAGCAAACCCAGCCTGGGAGTGCGGCCTGAGAACGCGGCCCCGGCGGCCAGCACTGACCCCACGGGCAAGGACAAGTACGAGCACAAGTGGCCCCCCCTGACCCCCAAGGAGATCTCCGTGGAGGTACTGTCAAGCACCCTTGCTCCTCTCCAGAATTCCAGACCTTTTTTAGGGTCCAGGCCTTTTTTTGGAGCCCCAAAGGATGTTTTGATCCGCTGGGAGCCTCAAGGCCCGAGAGTTCCTTGTTGCTCCTGTAACGTTTTATGGTTTAAAGTTTATAAACCCAGCTATGTTGAGCTGCTGTTTTGCATTCAGGTTTAGACTGAGCTGCTGAGTTTTGTCCAGTTTTAGACCGAGTGGCTGTTTTTCCCAATGCTGCTGAATTTTTGGGTTGAGATCGCCCTGATGGGAATTTTGCTGTGGATTTCTCCCAGCACTCTGTTCAGTTTCAGGGATGTGAGGTTGGCATGTGACACGGTGTGCACCATTTCCATCCCATTTGATCTCTCCTTGGGTCTGGCTGGCCCTGTGTGCCAGGAGGGTCTGCCCTTGGGGTTGCTGCCAGGAGCAGGAATCCAATTAACCCTGGCCAGAGTTAATGAAGGCAGCAGGAGAGCTCCTTGCAGGGCGGGGAGCAGCCATGGATGCTGTGAGCTGCAGAATCCAGCTCTTCCCAGAGTGTTTGCCAAGCACAGGGACAAATTCTACCCCAGGATTCATCCCCAAAAGGTGAATTCCTAAATCCTGCAGTCCTGCTGGAGCTTGCCGTGGAGGTACTGTCAAGCACCCTTGCTCCTCTCCAGAATTCCAGACCTTTTTTAGGGTCCAGGCCTTTTTTTGGAGCCCCAAAGGATGTTTTGATCCGCTGGGAGCCTCAAGGCCCGAGAGTTCCTTGTTGCTCCTGTAACGTTTTATGGTTTAAAGTTTATAAACCCAGCTATGTTGAGCTGCTGTTTTGCATTCAGGTTTAGACTGAGCTGCTGAGTTTTGTCCAGTTTTAGACCGAGTGGCTGTTTTTCCCAATGCTGCTGAATTTTTGGGTTGAGATCGCCCTGATGGGAATTTTGCTGTGGATTTCTCCCAGCACTCTGTTCAGTTTCAAGGATGTGAGGTTGGCATGTGACATGATGTGCACCATTTCCATCCCACTTGATCTCTCAGGGACTCCTTGGGTCTGGCTGGCCCTGTGTGCCAGGAGGGTCTGCCCTTGGGGTTGCTGCCAGGAGCAGGAATCCAATTAACCCTGGCCAGAGTTAATGAAGGCAGCAGGAGAGCTCCTTGCAGGGCGGGGAGCAGCCATGGATGCTGTGAGCTGCAGAATCCAGCTCTTCCCAGAGTGTTTGCCAAGCACAGGGACAAATTCTACCCCAGGATTCATCCCCAAAAGGTGAATTCCTAAATCCTGCAGTCCTGCTGGAGCTTGGTTCTCTTACCCCACCAAAGGAGGGGAATCCCTTCCCAAGGGAGCTGAAAAGCTTGGAGAGGTCTGCAGGAATGCCAGCATTCCTGAGCATCTTTGCAAAGCTTTAATGCTGAAAAGAAATAAATGAGGAAAAACATTTTCCTTCTTTTTCACTCCTTTGTTATCTGAACTTTGTGATAAACTCCTTGTCCTTGAAATGCCCCTGTCTGTGGCCAGTCCTGTGGGCAGGAATTGTTCTCCCTCAGATTTCCATCTCTTTGGCACAAATATTAAAATATTACACATTCAGCTGTAGCTGCTTTCTCAGTGCTGTGTTTTATTTGCAGTCAAATATTTTCATTCCTTAAAAAAATAAGCCCCCAACGTTTTCTCCTCAAGTTGGCTTCAGGAGACTTCAACTCTAGGCATGATTTCAATTAGGACTAAAATATTGAAGTTAAATATTTAAATTCAACTAAAATAGTTAAATCACTCATGTTTCCATCTAAATCTGAAATCTTCAGTTCCACCATTATTTCTTTTTACTCATTAAATTCTCACTGTGTAAATCTGGTCCTTGAACCAGCTGGTGACTCAGGCCACGAGTCTTGACATCCTGCTCCTGTTGCTGAATATATAGAATTTATTTTGTATTATCTGTCATTTGAACCTGAGTATTCTCAACAGCTTTCTGTGGATTTTCATTATCCCTACGTGTTTCCACCTGGAATTTGATCCACGTGGCCTGGCGGTGGTTTTAGGTGTTTGGTCTCGTGGCCTCCAGAAATCAGTGTTTTCTTAGTGTTTGTTAAAATAATGTTAATTTTTTCAATGAAAACACAAACATCCCGGTGAGCCGAGCCCCCAGCAGGGTCCAGGGAGCTGGCAGAGCCAGGGAATGCATCTCCAGGGAGGAGGAAAGGCAGTGACACCCCAAACTTGGGATGCAGCTGGGGAGACATCCCTGGGGGTTGTGGATACAGGGATCTCACAGCACCCTGCAGAAGGAGCTGAGCTGCTGCAGCCAGAGCCCGGGGTGACTCCTGAAGTGCCACCAAATAATGGCAGTGCAGTTCCTCCCTCCTTCTCCCCCACAGCAGAGCTGGGAGCTCCCCCTGTTCCCACGTGCCAGCCGAGATGAGATTTCAGCTCCTGAGCTGTAATGGGGGAACTTTTCCAGATTTTAATTTCCCTGGGATGGAGTCAAGAGTGGAACCACAACTATTCCAGCAGCTGAAGGAAGGAAAAGGGATGATCTTGTCCTTCCCAGACATTAGGAGGGGTTTTTAGCTCTGATCAGGGTGGTGCAGATACATTTCCCTCTCCTTGGCTTCCTGCAGCAGGATAAAACACACGGGAAGTGTAGGCAGAGTGTGAATGGATTTGTGAACAATATTGGCCTGATTTCAGTTGTAACCCATTAAATAAAACATAATGAAGCTCCATTTGCTTTGCAGATAATTAGCAGAAAAACTCAAGCCTCGAGTTAAAGTGCACTTTGAAATTGCAGGTGTGTTGTGATGTAGCTAAAGGCTGAAGGCAGTTTCTGATCCCAGGTAATTGAATTTCAGGTGCACCGCTCACTTTTCATCCTCAGATAAGCTGGTTTCGGATCTCTTTTGGCTTTTCCTGCAATTAATTTGCACGTGTCTCTTCAGAAACTGTTTCTAAATAATGAAAGGGAGCATCTGGAATGAGGAGCTGCATGTCAAATCCACTGTACATCCTTCACCTCCATTCACAATAAGCAAACAATGTCTTGATTAATCATCAATTAAAACAAACCTCTTCATCATTCTAATTCTTTCTGGAAGATGTGAGTTTTGGCCAAAGAGGAGTCTGGGATTATTCAGGGAGTTGTGCTGCCTTTTCATGAGAAAAAAAATGAGGAATATCAAGATCAGCAAGTCAGGCCTTTACAGTTCCTGTTCTTGATGGGTTTGCATTGAGAATATCCCACATTTCCTCTGCCCCATCCCCTCCCAGAGCCCTGGGCTGCTCCAGGCAGATTCCAGGAGTCTGGTCCTTCCAAACATGCTGTCCTTGTGGATTATAATTTAATGTTCTTGTGTCCTCAGCCTGAATATTTGGTGATGTTTCTCTTGCCAGTTGTTTCAATGGTTTGTACCAGGTATTTTCTCCTCAGCACAGTTCTCTGCCCTCTTCCTGCATCCTTCCCCAGTTAATCCCGAGGGATAAATCCTGAGGAATAATCTCCAGGCACCTACTCAACACAATTGCATTAATCTCTTCCCCTTCTCCTTGCAATTTTCTTCCTATTAGTGACCTTTTTGTTCTTCAGCTTGTAAGAAAAAGGTCCTCTTAAAGAGGGAGGAATTAAATGGAATGTGATTTGGGGTTTTTACAGCGCATTTCACATATTCGTGGCAGACTCACAAATGCCAGAGTGGTCCTTTCAAAAGTGCATCGGTTTTTATTGGATAGCTGGGCTGGGGAATGAAAAGAAAAGGAAAATACAATAAAACAGGGAATTTCATGCATAAAATTCAGCATCTTGTCAAAAATGGAACTGTTGGGTCTTCCTCTCTTCCAGCAAAGTGGGGGGGCAGTTTAAGCTTAAAACTCCTGGAATTTTCACGGCACAATATTGGGATTCCAGGTCCAAGCTAAAGAAACCAAAGAACCCCCCAAGAGCCCCCAGGCTGACCCTGAGCTCAGCCCGAAATCACCTGAGGAGGCCCCGGGCAGGGAGGAGAGAGCCCGAGGCTCGGAGGTACCTGGAGAACTCAGCCCCTGCACTGCTCTGCACCCACACTGCCCCCAGCACCGGGCACCTGTGCAGCACCAGGGGAATCCTCTGCATGGGGAACGGAGGGCTGGGTCACTCCGTGCGGGAATCACCGTGGAAATGCCTTGAGGATTAGCCCTGAGGGCATTGATTAAACTGAGGATGGCTCTTCTGAGAAGGTCCTGCCTCCGGTGGAACGTCAGATACAGAGGGTTTGAAATAGCTCTGGTGCAGACAGAATTAAATTCTCCAAGGATAAATCACACGGCAAATGCTTGTACAAATCTCTGTCACTACAAAAAGTACTTAATGGCAGTAAACCTCTGAAAGTCTCCTCCTTGTAAGTGAAAACAAGGAAATGTTTTGAGCCTTGTAGCATTAAGCATTCTAGCAATGTGGATTTGGTTTGGGTGCTCCAGTTTAAATTGTTTCTCTAATTATCACCTCTCTCCCTCTGGCCTTTCCTGTCCAAACTCACTGGAGAACCCTTACAACCTGTCAGGGTACAGAGACCCTGCTGTGTCACCCATCCCTGTCTCCCCAGGACACTCATCCTCCTCATCTCTGAGCTTTCTGCAGGGATGAGAAAAGCCCCAAAATTCCCACTGGTGCCTTCATTCCCTCCCAGCCACCCTAGGGGCCTAAATGCCCTAATTTAAAATTTCTCTTTCTAAGAATGAGTCCACTTTCCTCCCCCAGTTTTACTGGGGTTATTTTCAGCACACGTCCTGTTGCAGGGCCTGTGTGAAGGTCAGGTGTGCTGAACCCTCAGGCAGAAGTTTATTAAATCCAAATAATTTTAATTTAGCCACAAACTCCTCAGAGACAAAGCCATTTTAATTAAGTACAGCTCCAGGGACAGCTGAATCTCTGGAAGGACTCACCAGAAATAACTGAGCAAGGAATCCTCCCTCTGAAATACCAATTGCTCACACTCAATTAGTGTTTGTTTCTTTCTGCTGGCAGCATTTTTGGTGACCTTGACTTCCTCAGAAATGTTTACACGGCCTTCATGTATCTTGCAAGTTCCATCTGGTTTGTCCACATTTCCATAACGAGCACATCACCCTAATTTTCAGGAGGATTTGCGTAGGATTAATTAGAACTTTCTGCTGACAAATCAGAACTTCCTGCGCTGCCCGTGTGGTGGGCTTGGGGTGTTTGAATGATCACGAGGAGAAGACTGTGAACTGCCTGTGTGCTGCAGACTGAAGCGTTGCTGTTCCCTGTGCTCACTCTGCCTTGTTGTGTCCCTCAGGATGCCTTTGGACATCCTGGCAGCGAGATGAGGATAGGGGAGCTCCGTCCTTCCATGCCCGAGACGCCGCTCTACCCCCCCAAACTCGTCCTGCTGGGTAAAGACAAGAAAGGTACTGATGGATTTGCAGCCTTTGGGATGAAACCTTGTGATGGGGATGTCCCACCATAGCCCGTGGACATTTGTGCACGTATCAGTACAACCCAGTGCGATACAATAATGGTTTTGACTTTAAAATGTGTTTTTCTGGTGTTTCCCAAGTGCCGCCCCCTGAAAGCGTTTGCTGTGTTTTGTTTCAGAGTCGACAGATGAGTCTGAAGCAGATAAGATCCATTGTCTGAATAACAGCGTTTCCTCAGGCACTTACTCAGACTATTCCCCTTCCCAGGCTTCCTCAGGGTCCTCCAACGCGCACGTAAAAATGGGCTCCCTGCAGACCACGGCTAAAGAAGCAGTGAATAACTCTTTGTGGGGGAACAGGTGTGACATCTTTCCTGACGCAGCTTCTGCTTCCCTTTTGTCCTCTCTGGGCCCTCAGAGCGACCCTGTTAGGGCATTTGGGTTTAAAAATCTACGTTTTTATCCCCTGTTGGCTGTGCAGAGATGGCCACCCTCCATATTCCATAATCCCACAGCTGCTGGTTCAGCTCTGTGCCATCTCCAGGCATTAAAGCTCCTGGAGGTGGAGCTGCAGCTGTTGGTGTCCCACTATTGCTGTCCCAGCTCCCTCTGCCCTGGATCTCCAAAAAGGTTCTTGGAAAGCCATAACCTGCACTGTAAACATTCCAGGACCAGCCTGTTCTCTCTGTGCCTGCCCTAAACCCCCTCACGTTGTTCCCTCCACAGCTCTGCCCCGTTAAAGAGCTGGATGGGATCAGGCAAAAACTGCCTCTGGTGTCTCTGGTTAAAAAGTGGGGGAAACCTTCTGCTGCACTCCTCCGTTATTTTTACAGCAGGAAAGTCTGTTCAGCAGGATTTCTGGGAACACGGCATGGAGCCAGCCAGGCCTTTGAGTGACTTCTTAGCTTCTCCGTGTGTGTCCTGACAGAGCCTGTGCTCCCGGGCTGCTGCCGCCATGCCCATACCAGTGGCACGGCATCCACAGAGTTCCCAACAGCCTGAGAGTAGCTCAGCTGGTGCTAAAAACATCGAGGGGGCAGGTTTGATTCCTGGACTCAGTGATCCTTGTGGGGCCCTTCCAGCTGGGAATATTCCGTGCTGAGGAACCCCAAAGTCTCCCGGTGCCAGCGCGTAGACGGGAGAAGGCTGAGTTGCTTTCCAAGGACGACGAGTGCTGACGTGCTGGGACAGAGGACATTTTATCTTGTTCCCCTCTCTTGTCTTTGCAGGCTGGCCCAGTCGTTCCCACAGCCCCTGGAGACCAAGCCATTGCTGAGCCAGCGGGAAGCGGCTCCGGCCGGGAACGTCCCGGCGCGCCCGGAGCGGCGCCCGCTGAGCGACGCCTTCACCGACAGCTGGAACGACGGCTCCCACTACGACAACACGGGATTCGTGGCCGAGGAGAGCGCGGCAGAGAACGCCGGCACCAACCCCCTGCTGAGCACCAAATCCAGGAGCTCCTCTGCCCACGGGCGCCGGCCGCTGATCCGGCAGGACAGGATCGTGGGGATCCCCCTGGAGCTGGAGCAGCCCGCGCTCAGAAACACACACGACTCTGAAGTGCCTCCTCCCAACCCTTGGCAAAATTGGACCAGAACCCCCAGTCCTTTTGAAGACAGGACAGCTTTTCCTTCCAAACTGGAAAGCACCCCCAACACCAGCCCTTTGCCCGAGCGGAAAGATCATGTCAAGGAGTCTCCCGAAATGACGAGCACTTTCACTCCAGGAATTCCGTGGGAATATCACGACGCCAACGCTAACAGGAGCCTCACAAACGTCTTTTCCCACATGCACTGTCGCCCAGACCCTTCCAAAAACGTCATCTCCATCAGCAAGAGCACGGAGCGGCTCTCCCCGATGATGAGGGATTTAAAAACGAACAAGTTTAAGAAGTCGCAGAGCATCGACGAGATCGACATCGGTGCGTACAAGGTGTACAACATCCCCCTGGAAAACTATGCATCCGGGAACGACACCGTGGGTCCCCACGAGAGGGTGGACAAGCTGCTGGGCCCCGAGCACGGCGTGCTGAGCATGTCCCGCAGCCAGTCCGTGCCCATGCTGGACGACGAGCTGCTGACCTATGGCAGCGTCAAGGTGCAGCCGCAGCACAAGGCGTCGGTCACCAAGAAGGTTTATCAGTTCGACCAAAGCTTCAACCCCCAGGGCGCCGTGGAGCTCCCGGCCGACAAGCGGCTCCTGCCGCCCTTCCAGCTCAACGCCGAGTACCTGCCCCAGCCGGCCAAGAGCCTGCCCCAGGAGCTGGTGAGCCCGCGGGGCTACCGCGGCTACGCGCCCGTGGAGCCCATGTTCTCCTTCTCACAGCCCTCGGTCGGCGAGGAGCCGGTGGCCGCCCCGTTCCCCGGCCCGGCCGCGCGCCCCGGCTTCCTGCGCAGGGCGGATTCGCTGGTCAGCTCGGCGGAGATGTCGGTGTTCCGCAGGGTGGGCGAGCCCCAGGAGCTGCCCCCGGCGGACAGGTACGGCCGGGCCCCGTTCCGCGGCGCCCCGGAGCGCCAGGGCAGCATGGCCGTGCCCGAGGCCCAGTTCCTCAAGCGCAACGGGCGCTACGAAGACGAGCACCCTTCCTACCAGGAAGTGAAAGCCCAGACTGGGAGCTTCCCAGTTAAAAACCTCACGCAAAGGAGGCCCCTGTCGGCACGAAGCTACAGCACAGAGAGCTACGGCACGGCCCAAACGCGGCCGGTCTCAGCGAGGCCCACCATGGCAGCTCTGCTGGAAAAGATTCCGTCAGACTATAACTTGGGTAACTATGGCGACAAGCCTTCCGATAGCAGTGATATAAAGCCGAGGCCTCCCCCTGGGAAGGGAAATGAGAGCTGTGCTAAAATGCCCGCTGACTGGAGACAACAGCTACTTAGACATATAGAAGCTAGAAGGTTAGACAGGGTATGTTTGGCATTTCTCTGCAATTAATGCCTTTAGTTGTGTGTTTCGCTCTGTCAAACGATTTGCACGTGCAGTGGTGACCACCAGAATTCCCAGGGATGAAATTCCTGCCGTGGTGTCAGAGGGACCGGCCCGCCGAGGGCCCTGGGGGTGCTCAGCTGGAGTGAGGGATCCCAGAAAATCCAGAGGCTCCTCACTGATGATGCCCCTTGGGACAGTCGCCGGGGTGGTGGCTCCGGGCTCCGGGTAAATCCGGAGGCTTCACGCTGGTGACGTTCCTTGGGGCAGTCACTGGGGTGGTGATTCTGAAACCTGGGTAAATCCAGAGGCTCTGCCCCAGTGCCCGTCACTGGGGTGGTGACTCCTGCAGCTCTGCCCAAAATTAGGAAGAACCCTGAGGTTCTCCCCTGCCCACGGAAGCGCTGCTGGAGCCACCAGGTCAGTAACGACCGAGAGCCTGGAGAGGTGCTGGGCACGTCTTGGCAGTAAAAGGGAATAAAGGAAAAAGAGAATAAGTAACAAAATGTATTTTAGCTCTGGTGTCACTGTTAGTGCAGGGGGCTTAAAAGTGTCTATAACTGAGAAATATCCCTGGGTATCCACTGCCACGGTTCTGATGGGAATGTGATCATTACTCCTTTTAGCTGTAGGAAGTTATGCTGATTTGCCTTCTATCCAAAGGGTACTTTAGTGCATGATTCAGTCATTACCTATTTAATGACCTAATCCATGAATCCGATTTACTCCGTGATCTGAAGTGGTTGTGACAAATTCCTGTGGTGAAATGCATAAGGAGTCATTGCCAAATGTGTCCATATACTGCTTTATGCTAGAGCCTCCTGAGTTTGGTGTTAATATTCTCCTTACTTACCTTCCAGTCACTGGGATATGATGATATTAGGTTATCCTTAAGGATCAAATGGGGAAACTTCAAAAAGGGTCTCCCAAGCCGGAGCATTTTCCTCCCTCAGCTCTTTTCCTTGTGCTGTGTAAACCCACTGGAAACTGCCTCCTCCCCAGGGAAACCAGTGCACCCCGAGCAGGGCCCTTCCTGGTGCAAATAAACCCTCGCCAGGTGTTGTTGGCTTAAGGAACATCTCTACACTTGGTTTACAGCGTGTATGAAGGGTGCTTTAACCCTGGAAAGCTGACACTGGCGGCTGTCCCTAACCCCTGCAAGGTGGTTCCTGCTGGGTGCAGAGCTCCAAGGAGCTGGGCTGGGCTGGTGGGAGCCCCAGGGAGCAGCCCTGTCCCTGGGCTGGGCACAGCACCCGTGTCCCTGCCCTGCCCAGCTGGTTTTTGGGGAGCAGGACTCTCTCCTCCACGCCAGGCACAGCCCTGGCTGCACAGCCCACCCCGAATTTGGCCGGTTTTTTTTGCAAAAAGCCAGACTTGCAGCAGGTGAAGTCCAGGTCCCACCACCCCCCTTGTGCTGTCAGCGTGGAAGTCCTCTCTGGTGCCCATTTTCTGTACGAGGAGCAATGTACTCGCTGTGTGTGACCAGTGCATGCCTGGAGGAGCTATCGGTACTCGGTACTGTTTGTTGGCTTAAACTAAAACTCTGTGAACTTAACCATGTATGTGTGAGACTTAATTCTGAGCATGTGTGTTCATATGTGTCCCGTGGTTGTTTCCTCTACTCAGAGCGCTGCTTACAAACACCACACAGTTAGCCTTGGCATGCTGCACTCTGGAGGGGTTTCAGCCATGCATGCCGGCCGAAGCATGACTTTAAACTTGCAGCCTAAATCTAAATTTGAAAACCAAATGCTTCAAGAGCTACCTCTACCGAAAGTAAGTATGGGCTAGCCAGCATTCCCGGCATTCCCGGTTAATTAATGATCCTTGCTTCCTCCTGGTTTAGCTTCTGCCTCTTCCTCCTGCTTTTAGGATGCCCAGTCCACAAAGCAAGGCTGGCAGGGACGCAGCTCTGCCCCTTGGTGGCCTTGCTTTTTGGATTCCGGGGCTCCCTGGCTGTCATTCCTGCTCTCCTGCTCTCCTCACACACGCCAGCGCTGTGATTTGCTCAGTGGGAAACGTGGTTTGCTCTGGGACTGTTTGATCCTAAAAAAAATGGGTGTGGAAATTGTGGAATGGGCTCCAGGAGGCAGGGATTTTAATATCTGGGCATTAATTGGGTGTGCTGTAACACCTGATGGATTTTGAACACATTACCACACCCAAACCCATTTTAAAATTCGAGAAACACCTTAAAAAGAGAATATTTACTGTTTATCTTATATTTATTATTACTGGTTTAACATTTACATTTAATTACTGTTTATCTTATATTTATTATTGATATATTGTTGACTAGCACAGATTTACTCCCAAAGAATATCTGAAGGGAGAGGCAAACAGCACAAGGCAGAGAGGGCCATTCCTGCAGGATTCTCAGTGCCAGGGAGGGATGCTGAGACCTTTCCCTGCATCCCAAGGGACGGGCATGGCTCAGCCTCTCCCTGCCCTGGCACAGGAGCTGAGGGGACTCAGCAGCAGCAGCAGCAGCTCTGTGAGTGATGAAAGGGCAGCAGAGCCCAGATCCCAGTGTTCCATCTGTGCTGGGAATGGCCAGGCTGGCCCCTGTGGAACAGCCTGGCCAGCAATTCCCAAAGGGTTGTCAGCAATTCCGAGGGTTCAGAGCTCACACCCCAGGATTCGAGGAGAGCAGGATGATGCAGCAGCAGCAGCAGGAGCCGGCCCAGAGCTCGGCCCTGCTCCTCTTGCCAACCCCACCCGTGCTCCAGCCGGAATTCCCGGCAACCCAGGGCAGGATGGCAGCACCCAGGGAGCAGTGCCAGGCCTTCCCCACTGTCCCCAGCCCTCCATCCCCTGTCACCTCCATGCCACGTCCCCCCGCGCTGCTCTGGGTGTGTGCTGCTCCGTGGTGGGGCGGGAGGCTCCGAGGGGATCCCCCTGGGTGTGTGTGCTGGGCAGGGACATCCCGGTGTTGTCTTTGCTTCCCCAGACCTTGTCTGTCTGCTCAGGTGCTTGTCACGAGTCCCTGGAAAAATCCACTGGGCATCAACCCCAAAGAGTGGTGCTGGTTCCCTCCACACGTTAGGAATGAGGTGGTTTGTGGCACTGCCAGGGTTTTAGGCTCTAGGTGAATGTGGATATCAATGATGGATGTCTGAGGAAACCCAGGAATCTGCTCTGTGATCTGTTCTGGGGTGTGGTCTGATGTGGGTTGTTCTGCTTTTCTATCTTACCAGCATTCCATTGCTCCATATCCATAGAAACTGTGATGCTGAACTGCACTGAGGGGTTGTTCTCTCGCTGTACTGTTGGGGAAAATTATTGTTGGGAAAGATCACTGCAGGGGGAAATGACTGTTGGAAAAATGCCGTGTATATTTAGTGTTGTTTAATTTTATTGCTTCACACCTTCCACGGAATTTGCATTTCCTAAAGAATCCAGGCCACAGCAGTTTAGTCCTTGCCTCTTCTCCTCCCTCCTTCCCGTGGCCTGGATTCAAGAGAGTAATGAGTGAGCTCTGGCTGTCAGGAAACCAACTTTAGCAATGAATTCCCTTGGAAATGTTCATGACATCGATCTGCTCCCCGCAGAAAATGTGGGAAGTGCTGCTTTTCCTCTTTTCCCCAGATTTCATGGAGGTGGAGCCGAGCTGCAGCCTGTCCCAGCTCAGAAAACAGCCACAGTTTTGGGGACAAATCCCTTTTGCCGCAGCAAATGAAATCCAGGATTTCCCTGTTTCTGGAGGAAGCTGGGAGCACTCTCTGCATTTTCCCTTTTCCCTCTGGAGTGCAAACTGCCCTCTGCAGGTCAGGCCCAGCTCTCTCCAGAGGGATCCTTTCCACTTCTGGCTGCCAGTGAAAAGTTTTTAAAGTTTTTCCATTTTAATGGGGGTAAAGAAAGCTCTGCAAGGAGATCCTGGGCTTTAAACAGGGGAAATGGTTTTTCTAGTGGTTTTTCATAGAAGGAAAATCAGAAATTCCATTATTTTTCTGGGCGATTTCTTGAATGATGAAAGAAATATAATGGAAGTTTCCTTTCACTTTAAATAATTAGGGTTGGACTTTTTTTCACTTCGCCTCAGAGATGTGATTTAAATAATAATTTCCTTCTATTTACTTTTCAACTTCTGTTTAAAAACAGTTTTTAATGGAAAAATCCCCACCTTTCACATTTCAAAGCAAATTTGATTAATCCTTCATCCATCTAGAGAAGTGTATCCTGATTTTTTTTTTTTTTTTTTTTTTTTTTTTTTTTTTTGGTTAACCCAAAGCTGGAGAAGAAATGCCTGGAATGGCAGAGGGGAGGAATAGATTTTTTTTTTTGCTCCTTTGCAGATTCCTATTAATCAATAAGCACTGAACTGTGCCAGGTGCTGTCAGTGGCAGGACAATGCTGGAATTTTGGGAAGTCTGACACCCAAAAGGTGTTAGGAAAACTCCCAGTGATGATCGAGAAATAGAGGGACAGAAAATGGAAACTCAGGGTGGGGCAGGAAAAGTCCAAACCCCCTTCGAAGTCCTGAAAACAGGAGTGAAACAACCAGGGGGGAAAGTGACAAGGAAGAAACACGGAACAGGAGAGAAAAGGGAATTATGAGCATTGGGGAAGCTTTCCCTGTGTGTTGTGACCTTTCACGATGAGGCAAACATTGAATTCCAGGTTAATATTGTACAAAAAAGGTCCCTGGCACGAGCCAGGAGGTTCCGGGAGCTGCGCACGGAGCCAGCCCAGCCCCGGCACTGCCAGCAGGGAATGTTTGCTGCAGAAAACACAAACAGCTCCTTTTCCTTGCTGGTAAATCCTTCCTAACAGAGCTCCTGCTGCTGGAACGAGCAGCGAGGAAGTCCTAACTCCAGAATTAATGCCAGGCTCTTGAAATATTGGAATTTTGCCAAAATCCGTTTCTCTGAAAGTAACGAGTCCCGCCAATGAATTTTCTCTTCTCTCTCACCATTCATTATTCTCATTATTTCTGTCCTGAACCTCTCGAGCCCTCCTGCTTGCAGAGAGCCCCCAGTGACGCTGTGTTGGTGGAGCACTGGGCAGCCTGGGCGCTGTGTGCATTGCTGGGTTGTTGTGGCTGAGTGTGGAGGGTTTGTGCTGTGCCTAAAGGCTGCCCTGCCTTTGTGAACAGACCCCGTCGCAGCAGAGCAGCCTCCTGGACAACGGGCAGGACGAGGTGGCCGTGGGCAGCCCCTGGACCCCCTACCCGCTGGGCCGGCGGGACGTGCCCCCCGACACCGTCACCAAGAAGGTAAGGGGTGCCAGCAGGCACGGCCCCAGCCCGCCCTGGGGACAGCAGGACAGCCCTGGGCAGCACCCGGGGCTGCTCCAAGGCTGAACGCAGGAATTGCTGTACTGAGGGCGGTGTTCTCATGGGGCACCTGATGCCTTGTGCAGGCTGCACACACTAAAGCAGCTCAGAGTCTGAAAATAGAAAACCCAAAACCTGAGGCATCAGGGGCCCTTTGTGTGCTCTGGCTCTGCTGTGGGCAGTGGGCACGGCAGGCTGCTCCTGCCCTGCTCCTGCAGGGTCGCATCCCGAGGTTTCACCCCAGTGATGTTGTTCAGTCCATAAACAGCACGAGGGGTGGGATGGCTGCAGCCCAGCCCTGCACAGGCACAGCCCTTGTGCTGATAAACTCCCTGGAAAAGGGGTTTCATTTCTGGTGCTTCTGTGGTGGTGGATATTGAATTCCAGTGCTCGGAGCTCCTGGCTGCCCCTCCCAGCCCCAGCTCTCAGGAGCTGCTCTGATCATAAAGCTGGAGACTGGAGAATCCTCACGGACCGTGTTGGAGGAGGAGCTGCAGGGATGAGCCAGGATAATCCCAGGGATCACTGTCAGGAGATCCACCCTGCCAGCCCAGAAGTCCCAGCAGTGAGTGACACCAGGATGTGCACGCTGGCTGTGTGTGAGGATCCCAGGGAGCTCCTCCTGCTCCAAGCTTTATCCTTTCATCAAGCTGCATCCCTTCACAGGGAGATGCAGCCAGGAATCCCTGAGTGCAGGAGGGTTGCTGTGGGTGGAAACAAAAGCCATTGCTCCCGGAGATGCCTCCCGGCACAGGAGGAGGAGGGAAGCTGATGGTGCGGGATGCAGCTGGCCCTGACAGCCGAGTTGTTTGTCCCCGACCTGCGAGAAATCGGGATGAGCGGTGTAGAGCCGTGCATTTCCCAGCTCCCGAGGCCGTGCCGGGCCGGGTGCGGCGCTCGGGAGCTGCGGGCCGGCTGTCCTGACGCGGTGCTTGCCCACAGGCAGGTAGCCACATCCAGACGCTGATGGGCTCGCAGAGCCTGCAGCACCGGAGCCGGGAGCAGCAGCAGTACGAGGGCAGCATGAACAAGGTGACCATCCAGCAGTACCAGCCCCCCCTGCCCATCCAGATCCCGTCCTCGCAGGGCTCCCGGGCCCCCCAGCCCCAGCGGTGCCTCATCCAGACCAAGGGACAGCGCAGCACCGACGCCTACCAGGAGCAGGTGAGGCTCGGGGGCACGGGGAGGCGCGGGGGGCACGGGGAGGCTCGGGGGGCACGGGGAAATAGAGGGCACCAACAGTCCCAAAGGGGCTTCTCCAAAGTGCCCAAGGGAGAGGGAACCTTGGGCGGGAGTGGGGGAGCTGAGCCCGGCAGACCAGGGGAGCTGGGACTGGGAGAGCCCTGGCTGGACTGGGAGAGCCCTGGCTGGACTGGGAGAGCCCTGGCTGGACTGGGGACAGGCTGGGTCCATGCCTTCCCCAGCAGCAGCCACCAATACCCATTTTCTCCCAGTCTGACCCAGTGACACCGTTTGGAATTGAGGTCCCCGGGCAGAGCTGGCATTCCTGGGTCAGACCGATTTAATTTCCACCTTCTGCCCTTTCCCCAGTGACCCCGGTCAGCGCCAGCAGGGCAGGGCTTTGGTGGGACCCTGCTCTGCTCAGACCTGCCCAGCAGAGCCCAGCTGCTGCCCCAGTGCCCCAGCCTGGCACAGGCACTGGGGAGTTTCACTCCCTGCTCCTGCCCCCCAGATTTGTCCTTCAGCAGGGCTGTGAGAGGCCCCTGAGGGCAGAAGGAGGTGCAGAACCATCCCCAAAGCTCCCTCCTTGGGGGGTGTCCGTGGAGCCCCAGAGCAGCTCCTGCCCCACGCCCCTGGTGCTCGGACCTGCTGGGGGAGGAGGTGCTCACACCAGCTCAGGGCACGGCCACAAAGCTCTCTGAGCTCATTTTATTGTACATCCCAATTCCCCAGCGCTCTTTGGAGCCACCCTGGCCACAAGAGGAGACTCAGCTCTGATTCCTGCAGGCTCCCAGATCCCAGCAGTGCCCCAGATATCCCAGAGGATTTTATCCCTTGGCTCTGTCCCAGGAGTGCTGCATGTCTGGCTCCTCCCGGGAAAATAAAATTACACCAGACAAAGCCTCACTGATGGGTTTATCCCAGTGTTTAAGTGAAAAACTTGGCCAGGGTGAACTTCTCTTTCACAAATCTAAAGGGTTTTTTCCTCCTTGAAAAGAGAATATTAAAAACCATGCAAAAATCTGTGAACCACAGGGAATGTTTTGGTACCACTGCAGTGTGGGAAAATGCTGCCAGTTCTTCCAGCTTATATATTTTATAATTTCATAATATTTTGATATTTTAGCAATATTCCAGCGGCTTTTCCCATTTTGTGGAGTGCAGGGGCTCAGCTCCTCCAGGGAAATGGGATGTGAGAGCAGGTTTCAGTGCTGACATCCCTGTTTTTCCTACCTAGTTTTGTGTGAGGATAGAGAAGAATCCTGGCCTTGGGTTTAGTATCAGTGGTGGAATAAGTGGACAAGGAAATCCATTCAAACCTTCTGATAAGGTAAGTTTGAAACTCCTCTCTCCCTGCTCCTTGTTTCAGAGGTCACAGAGTGGAGGCAGAGAACAGGAGGGGGATGCTGATGCCTCTCTGTTGGTGTCATTGAAAGATTTTTTTTTTTTCCATTCTTAGCTTTGTTCTTGGGTTTTGGGTTGGGTTTTTTGTTTTTTGGGGTTTTTTTTGGGGGGAGTTTCTTTGTTTTGGTTTTTTTTTGGGGGGGTTTTTTTGTTTTGTTTTGTTTTGTTTTGTTTTTTGGTTTTTTGGGGTTTTTTTTTTTTTTTTTTGGTTCTTTGTTTATTTTAGCAGAGTGTTGTTTGCTTGTTTTCCCAGTTAAAGAAGATGAGGGAATCAAGCATCAACCCCACAAGTGTCTGGCCCATATTCCCTGGATAAGAAAAAATTTTGGGCTGTTTTCTGGAGAATTGTCTCTCTCACTCTTTAAGAGTCAGCTTAGACCCCCAATTAAACTTTTAACAAATTAATTAAAGTATATTATATATATAATATATATTATAGTATAGTGTAAATTACATATATGTTATATATTACATATTATACATTATACATTATGAATTATACATTATATATTATATATTATATATTATATATTATATATTATATATTATATATTATGTATTATATATTATAATAAAAGTTACTATACTAAAGTACAGTATCATCCCTGGGGGCTGAAATTCCAGGGTTTGCAGCTGCTGTGACAAATAAAGGCAGCCTGGAAATCCCTGGATCCTTACAGGCCCCGTGGCAGCAGATGTCTCCTGTACTGGGAGTTAAAACCGACACCTGGTGGTGGCCAGGGACACTCGGGGTTCAGCTTGGGAATTGCACATTTAAGATAAATCGATTTGCAACAGAAAGAGGCCACCAAAACTCCAATGTGTGCTGAGTCCCCGCTGCCAGGGCTGTAGGATTGGGAAGTGGGCTCCTGCCCCTGTGGATTTGTGTTTGGGGCCTGGAACTGACTGGAGTTTGTTGGGAAAAGAGATTTCTGGAGCTGATGTTCTTGGGTAATACTGGATTCATGTTGCAGGGACAGTGGGAACTTCCATAAATATTTCAAATAATGAAATTGAAGCTGTGCTTCCTAGAGGAAGCAAAGATTGCTGTACTGATTATGATACACATTATTCCAATAATTAACACTTGCTCCATTTTAATTACCCTCCTGACAACCTGCCACTCTCGCCCTGTGCACGCTGGACTCTCTTTGTGATGTGGGATTTCAGTGTAAAATGACCCACAGTTATTGATAAGTGCTGCAGGTCCCAGGGAGCTGCTCCACCCCCAGACTGGTGTTTGATAACAAGCAGAATAAAGCAGTTTGGTGTTTCCCATCTCCAGGGCACGCAGAGCCCCCAGGCCCCAGCTAGGGAGGGAGCCCCGTGTTTTTTGGGATGTAGTTCTTGGAGAAAGCATCCTAACCTGTGTTACTTCTGACTTATAGGGTATCTTTGTTACTAGGGTTCAGCCTGACGGCCCTGCCTCCAGCCTGCTCCAGCCCGGAGACAAAATCCTCCAGGTAGGGATCCTGGGGAGTCCTGGGCTCAGAGCCCGGCCTGGAGGCACACAGGGTGGTGTTTGCAGCAGCTGGCCTTTGGGGGTTTTATTTACAGCTGTAAATGCAGCTGTATTTACAGTCTGGGGATATTGATTTGCAGCTGTTGTCCTGTTTGCCCTGGTGGCCACGGGTGCCTGGTGTGAATCAAAACCCGAGGGCAGAGCCCCAGGGCAGGGACTGTCCCCTCTGCTGGGGCACCTCCACCCCGTGCCCACTGCTGGGCACCCCCAAACTGACCCTGAGAGGCTGGAGTGTGTCCAGGGCAGGGAATGGAGCGGGGAAGGGGCTGGAGAATCCCTTGGTGCAGCTGGAGGCTGTGTCAGGACCCTGATCAGCCCCAGCCATTCCCCCTTTGTCCTCCTCAGCTCTTCATTCCAGATTCTCCAGCCAGATCCTCCCCCTGGAGTCTGTCCCTGCCTGTGCCACCATCTGGGGCTCGGGGGAGGATCCATCTCCCCCAGCCTTGGCCCACTGTCCCCACACTCTGCCCCACGATCTCCCTGTGGATCTTCCAGATCCCTGAGACCCCTCCCAGCCCTGTGCAGAATTCTGGGATTCCATTAGTGCCTCATTTTGGCACAGCTGTCGGTGCATTTGGCATCCTCCCTGCCTGGAATTTGGATTCCTCTTTCCCAGAGGAAAGGTGTTTCATTGTGTTGAGGCTTTCAGCGTGGTCAGACCCCGGAGCAGTCCCAGAGTCACAGCATCATTTCAGTGGGAATGAAATCACTCCTTGGAGCCCCCAGCCCAGCCCTGAAGCCATCCCACAGTGGACAAGAGAAATGTGTGCTTTGTGCCCACGAGAAACCCTCATGTGTTCGTTATTTATTTCAGCCTTGCTTTTAATTGCCAAATAGCCCTTTTTTTATCCCAAAACAAGCCACTAAAGCCTCTTCCCTTGTGTTTTCCCTGCTGCAGGCCAACGGACACAGCTTTGTACACCTGGAACACGAGAAGGCTGTGCTCCTACTGAAGAGTTTCCAGAACACAGTAGACTTAGTTATCCAACGTGAGCTTACTGTCTAAATATTTTTTTATAAATAGTAAATATGTCTAGCCAGATCTAATGTTCAAAAGGATTTATACATAGGAAACCAATTTTTTGCCAATTGCTGGACCAATGGCAAACAGTAGTGCCAAATGTATAATACTCTATGTTAGTACCAATCATCGGGAGAAAATATAAGAATTAACTCTATAAATATATTGTTCATGTGGCTCCGTATTAGTTTTACTTGTCAGCCTCTGGCTGTGCATTGGTGCGTTTTTTTAACCAAGTTCCTTCTTAAAAGTCAATTTCATATGATTTCAAAACACAGAAGCACATACAAATCCTTTAGGAATTCTGCTATCCATCAGAAACACTGCCTCAAAGTTGTATATGCCTTTATAAAGATGAAATATATTAACCTGTACTTCCCATGAAATATTTCTATCATGTCGCATACGAAAGTATAGAGAAGAAAATATTTTCATAAACACCTCAAAGAAAGTATATATTAAATTAAATTTAATAATGTTCATTTATTTTCAATGCAAAGATATTCTATGCCTTATGAAAATACCTGTACATATGCCGTGTGTATAGCTGGCTCCGTAGGGATCAGGAACAATTCACTACACAGGGTGAGAGACTTCTCCAGCTGTAACTCTGGGACCTCGGGACAAGGAGCCCACGTGGGAACGGGACAGCTCCCCTCCCCCTGGAATGGGTGAGCTCCCTCTGGGATGGGTGAACTCATTCTGGAATGGGTGATCTCATTCTGGAATGGGATAGCTCCTTCTGGAACAGGATAACTCCTTCTGGAATGGGTGAACTCATTCTGGAATGGGATAGCTCCTTCTGGAACAGGATAACTCCTTCTGGAATGGGTGAACTCATTCTGGAATGGGATAGCTCCTTCTGGAACGGGATAACTCCTTCTGGAATGGGTGAGCTCCCTCTGGATGGGTGAGCTCCCTCTGGAATGGGTGAACTTATTCTGGAATGGGATAACTCCTTCTGGAATGGGATAACTCCTTCTGGAATGGGTGAGCTCCATCTGAAATAGAATAGCTCCCTCTGGGATGGGATAGCTCCCTCTGGAAAGGGTGAACTCATTCTGGAATGGGACAACTCCCTCTGGAACAGGGTAACTCCGTCTGGATTGGGGTAACTCCCTCTGGAATGGGATAACTCCTTCTGGAATGGGATAACTCCGTCTGGAATGGGTGAACTCCCTCTGGAACTGGGTAACTCCCTCTGGAACGGGATAACTCCTTCTGGAATGGGATAACTCCTTCTGGAACAGGGTAACTCCCTCTGGAACAGAGTAACTCCCTCTGGAATGGGTGAACTCCTTCTGGAACAGGGGAACTCCCTCTGGAACAGAGTAACTCCCTCTGGAATGGGATAACTCCCTCTGGAACAGGATAACTCCCTCTGGGATGGGGTAGCTCCCTTCAGAACAGGTTAATTCCCTTTGCTTTGGCTCTTCCCTTGATTCCATGTGCACACACTACAGGAGAACACCGAGGACAGGCAGGTTTGGCTCACGGATGGAGGAAGGTTGTGATGGTGGCAGTAAAACTCCTTTTGTTGCTGCTAATTTAACTCGTTAATTTTTCATTTCAGACTCCCCATTGACATTGTTGTGTATTTTCCCCCCTGCTCCAGGCCCTGGCGGGCCCTGCTCGGGATATTCCCGTGGGTGAGGCTGTGTGGGATCCTGGACTGGATCCTGGAAAGGGATGGGCACAGCACATCCCAGGGAGCAGCAGGTGACCCCTGGGAGGAGCATTCCCAGCACAGGGCCAGTGGGACAGCCCCTCATGTCCAAGTCCTGGGGCTGTTCCCAAGGGAGAATCCCAAAGCCCGGACTGTGCCCAGCTGCTGCTGCTTCAGGGGTGCCAGGGTCCAGCCTGGTTCTCCCTGACAGCAAAAAGGGAAAGCACAGGGAAAGCCCTGCAGGGGTTCCAGGGGATCCCAGTGCCCTCGAGCACAGAGGGACAGCTGGCTCTGGGATCACCTGCACCATTCCCACCCAAAATCCCACAGCCAAGGGTGCAGCCACAGCCCATGGGGATGTTCCACTTCTCCAAGAATTCCCAAACCTTCTCTCTCTGGCTGTGGGACCTGGGCAGCTGCAGGCCCAGGGAAGCCTCCAGGACCCTCCACCCCTAATAATTTCCCATTTTCCCAGTGCCAGCTCACAGTTCCTACCCAGGTGATGGCAAATCAGGAAAGTTCTCAGCCAGTCGTTCCCAACAGTGACAATTTAACATCCTCAAATCCGGTTTCATGTTTTCCAAGGTATTTTTAACACATCCAAGTCTGCATCTGTGTTTGGTGGCAGTGCCAGCCCTGGGAGGGGACAGGGGCTCCACACAGGGAGCAGGCAGGACAAGGCTGAGGGTGAATGGGGCAGCTGAGAGCAGAGCCAAGGAAATCCAGGAAAAATCTGAGTAGGAAATGTCCAGGAGGTCGGTTTGCTGTTGGTAGTGAGCACTTGGAGTGTAAAGATGTTAAACCCCTTGGTTAAAGCCCTTTCCAGGGCCTAAAGGAGCTCCAGGAGAGCTGGAGAGAGACTGGGGACAAGGGATGGAGGGACAGGACACAGGGAATGGCTCCCACTGCCAGAGGGCAGGGCTGGATGGGATATTGAGAATCAGGAATTGTTCCTGGCAGGGTGGGCAGGGACTGGGATGGAATTCCCAGAGCAGCTGTGGCTGCCCCTGGATCCCTGGCAGTGCCCAAGGCCAGGCTGGGCACTGGGGCTGGAGCAGCTGGCACAGTGGCAGTGTCCCTGCCAGGGCAGGGTGGCACTGGGGGGGCTCTGAGGCCCTTTCCCCCAGCCCACTCCGGGATGCTGGGACCCCTCTCTGCTGCGGTTCAGCACTGAATTTCCCGACGCAATCAGAAATGCCTCTGCACAGACAGAGCACAGAGCTCTGAGGGGGAATGCAAGGGCAGGGAATGCAAAACCAGGGACATGAACCCCCACAAAGGGATCAGCTGAGGGCAGGGCTCCAGGGAGGCCTGATCGGGGGGGATCAGGGAGTTTATTCCCAGGAAGTGCCCGTGGATGAGGGGTGTCCTGCTGGGATCCCCTGGGCAGGCAGAGCCTGTCCCACAGCAGCAGGGTTGGGGACAGGTCCCAAAATAGCTCAGGGGGTGACAGCTGCGGGGTCAGCACCCACCCTGGCAGCTTTTGGACATAAATAAACACAGCGAGTCCCACCTCAGCTCGAGTAGGAATTTCTTTCCCTGGGGTGGCAGAGCCCTGAGCAGCTGCCCAGTGTGGGTCTGGGGTTTCCCTCTCGGGGACATCCCAACCCCAGCCGGACACGTCCCCGTGTCCCCTGCTCCAGGCTGGGCTGGATGATGTCCAGAGGTCCCTCCTGTGATTCTGTGAACTGGTGGGATGTCACAGTTAGAATTTCCAAAGGAAATTGGGGATGCTGTGCCAGTCGGAGCTCCCTGCCCGTGCCCGTCCCTCGCCATCCCTTTGGAAGTGCCCGGTTCCAGGGCTGTCCCTGGCAGGCAGGGCAGGCCCATCCGTGCCCACACAACTCCCTGGGCAGCAGTTTGGACAGGACATGGGTCCAGGGATCCATGGGGAGCCGGCCTGGCCCTGGAGCCACGGGCAGGCACAGCCGTGGTGCCACCACCCAACCCCAAACAGCACCATTTGCAAATCACGGAAATTCAAACAAAACAAAAAAAACGAAATCCCCAAAAAAAGTGTTTTGCCGATCCTCTCCCTGGCTGATTCCAGCTGGTTTAGTGGAAGGGACTGACTGGCACCAGTCTGGGCACTCCTGGCACTGCCCATGGCACAAGAGGTGGCACTTGTCCCCTTCTGTGTCCCTTGGGTGGCGGTGGCTGTGTCACCTCCCTCCTCCTCCTCCTCCTCCCCGGGCAGGGCACTCGCTCATCACTTCGGTTTTCTACCTGTGAGTACTGTATCCAGTTCAGAACCAACAGCTTCCTTTAGTAAAGATTTTACCATTTTATAAAAGACATGTTTAATTATGATGGAGATGGCTGTATTGTAATTAATATTTTGAGATAATTGTGATTTTGAGCTTAAATTATATACAGAAATGGTCATTTTTGTATGTGTTCAAAGATTGCTATATTCCAGATGACTGTACTTTTCAGTTGAATTCCAGTATCCATGTAAATAAAGCTGAATGAGGAAATATTTACTACTTTATTAACATACATTGTGAATGTACTTCATGTTTTTTGCAGTATAAAGACTTACTGAACTTGAAAGCTGCTTCATTTTATGTGCAAAAAGGTACTTCAAAAATTCTATTTTAAATCTATTGATTGAGTGCAATCAGCTCCTGTCCCTTGGCACATGCAGGTTGTCCCCTCCCCGTGCCCTGGAGGGCCTGGCCCGTGCTGTGGGGGCTGCTCTGTGCAGAGGGAGCCCAGGGACTGAACCGATGCTGTGCAGTGCAGCAGAGCCATTTTCGGCTTTGCTGTACCCACCTTTTTCAGTATTTCCAAAAAAAAAAGTGTTTTGAATAACATTAAAAAGTCTCTTTATTGTATAAATAATAAAAACGTCACCTTATTGTAAGGCTTTCGGGTGGTTTTTTTTGGGGTTTTTTTTTGCTGGCAGAAATGAGGTTTCAGAGGGTGGGGAAGGGGGGAATGAGCCTGGAAAATTGGGAAACTCCCAACTGGGACTCCCCTGGTCCAGCTGCAGCCACTAGGAGACATCAAATATGGAAAGGGAGCAATGGAAATGGGGAAGAAAACTCAGGTTTGGCAGCTTTTAGGGCAAATGCATGGAGGACAAATGCATGAAGAAATGGATGAAAGGACAAATGCACACAGGAGAAAGTGTATGGAAACAAAAGGAGGCAGGGGCTGAGGGCAGCAGCAGTTCCATCATCCAAGGAGCTGCAGAAGTGGCCCTGGAGCTCCAGGTGTCCCCTGCTGCCATCTGCTTCCCACGGGGCAGATCCTGCCCTTCCCATCCCCACTCCCCCAAAGCCCTTTCCCATTCCCTTTCCCATTCCCTGCAGCCAGGACCAGGTTCTGCTCCCCTCCCTGGGGACACGGGGAGGTGCAGCTGGGCCTGAGCCCCCTGAGCCATCCCTGCTCCAGCTGGAAGGCAATTCCCACACCTGGGGAGCTGAGGGTGAGCTCAGAGTGTTTTATGTTCATCTGGACACGTTCAAAACCTGGGAAATTTAGTGAGGAACTGTACAAAATCCTGCTGTGCTGCTGAACCTCCAGGGCTGTGTCCATGAGAGACCCTGAGGGGCTGGAGCGTGTCCAGGGCAGGGAATGAGCTGGGAAGGGGCTGGAGAATCCCTGAGGTGTACAAAATCCTGCTGTGCTGCTGAACCTCCAGGGCTGTGTCCATGAGAGACCCTGAGGGGCTGGAGCGTGTCCAGGGCAGGGAATGGAGCTGGGAAGGGGCTGAAGAATCCCTGGGGGAGCTGGGAAGGGGCTGGAGAATCCCTGGGGGAGCTGGGAAGGGGCTGGAGAATCCCTGAGGAGCTGGGAAGGGGCTGGAGAATCCCTGAGGAGCTGGGAAGGGGCTGGAGAATCCCTGAGGAGCTGGGAAGGGGCTCAGCCTGGAGCACAGGAGGCTCAGGGGGCCCTTGTGGCTCTGCACAGCTCCTGCCAGGAGGGGACAGCCGGGGGGTCGGGCTGTGCTCCAGGAACGGGGACAGGAGCAGAGGGAACGGCCCCAGGCTGGGCCAGGGCAGGCTCAGGGTGGGCACAGCAGCAGGAATTTCCCCATGGAAAGAGGGTCAGGCACTGGAGGGTGGTGGAGCCCACCCACAGCACTGTTACCATTAAAGGTCCCACCTGCAGGACATCTGGGAGTGTGCCTGAACAAGAGAAGTTCTCTGTTCCCATCCACAGAGCTCAGTTACAGCCTGAAGGACCCAAAGCACATCCAAGGGGAACATTTATTGTCTCAGCACAGCAGCAGCCCCATCTTCACTCAGGTGAGCCCTGCACACACCTGGGGCATCTCTCACCACCTCACAGATCAAACACTCCACCACACTGACACCAGGGGCAGTTCTGGGGACAGCAGTGAAACAAGAGAAAACAGGAATACAAACCCCAGAGTGTCCCCTTCTGCCTTTGGCCCCAGTGCTTTGATGGTGACAGCTCTCTCCAGAGCCCAGCTCAGCTGCAAAAGCACCATGGCTGTGCTGAAGGCAGCTTTCCTTGCTGTCCTTTATTACAAACAGTGTAAACAGAGTGTGTGGGATCCTGAAATCCCTGCTGGAACATGCAGAGGGCAGGGAATGTTTCACACCTGGGTTCTTAACACTGGGCAGACTCCCAGCCAGGAGCAGGAGAAGGATGGAAGCTGTAGAGCCCAGGGGCGCTGCTGGGACAGGGGGTACTTGGCTGCTCCTGTGCTGCTGGAATGTGGCTCTGCAGGCATTCCAGCAGTGCAGCCGTGCCCTTGGCCAGGCCAGGCTCAGGTGGGAATGCCCAGGCTGGAATGCCCAGGGCTCAGGTGGGAATGCCCAGGGCTCAGGGCTCAGGAGGAGTGCCCAGGCTCAGGAGGGAATGCGGCTCCGCAGGTACTCTAGCACAGCAGCCGTGCCCTTGCCAGGCCAGGCTCAGGGCTGAGGTGGGAATGCCCAGGCTCAGGAGGAATGCCCAGGCTCAGGAAGGAATGCCCAGGCTCAGGAGGAATGCCCAGGCTCAGGAAGGAATGCCCAGGCTCAGGAGGAATGCCCAGGCTCAGGAAGGAATGCCCAGGCTCAGGAGGAATGCCCAGGCTCAGGAAGGAATGCCCAGGCTCAGGAGGAATGCCCAGGCTCAGGAAGGAATGCCCAGGCTCAGGAGGAATGCCCAGGCTCAGGAAGGAATGCCCAGGCTCAGGAGGAATGCCCAGGCTCAGGAAGGAATGCCCAGGCTCAGGAGGAATGCCCAGGCTCAGGAAGGAATGCCCAGGCTCAGGAGGAATGCCCAGGCTCAGGAGGGAATGCGGCTCCGCAGGTACTCCAGCACGGCAGCCGTGCCCTTGGCCAGCACGGCGGCGCGGGGCGTGCGGAACGGGTTCCCTTCCAGCAGCAGGCTCCTGCAAACAGGGGTGAGTTACTGGGAGGAATCTCCTTGTACCCACACACTCATCCACTGCATGCAGATTTCTGAGGCCTTTGAAATTCCTGGGGAGTTCCTCTTTGGTCCTGCTACAGGAGTCTGGGTTTCTGCTTCCCTCGTTCTCAGCAGCTGAGCTTTGAGACAGCTGAGTTTTAATTTATGCTGATAAATCAGTGGGGTGTGTGTTACACTGCTTCCAGCCTCTGCCAGGAGGAGTGAAAAGAGAACCTCTGGAATATAGAAACAGAATTCCAGAGTGGCTCAGGCCAGAAGGAAGCAGTGGGGTCAGCTGGTCCAACCTCCCTGCTCAACGAGGTGCACCAGGAGCGTGACTGGGAGCACAGGAAATGTCACCCCCAAGGCTCCACCACGAGCTTCACACAAGCCCCAGACCCTCAACATCAGTTCTAATTGATGAAACTACTCCCACAATTCTCTGCAATACTGAGAAAGTAGGGAAGACATTATGGAAGAAATTGCCCTGTTCTACAGAAGGCCAGAGAGACACTTTTTGGGCAAACCCAACACCCTGCCAATGGGTGCTTTTTCCTCTGGCAAACACACCCTGAAGAACTCAGACAGCAAATGTGCTCATAAGCAGGCCCCCTGACCCCACACACCTGAGATTCTCACAGTTGCCCAGCTCTGGGGGCACCTGGAGGAGGTCATTGTTCTGCAGGTCCAGCGTTCCCAGCTTGTCCAGCCCCTTCAGCTGCACGGGGTCGATGGATCCCACCTGGTTGTTGCTGAGCAGGATGGTCTCCAGGGCTGGGAGGTGATACAGGACACTGGGAAACACCTTAAATCTTCAGGAAGAGAAAGGAGGGATAGTCAGGAACAGGGCATTCAAAAGAGAAGCACTTCATGGGAGCTCCCAGCTCATTGAAGTGGCTCCTTGTTCTCACATCACAGAAAAATTGTGTCAAACTCAGCCCAGCTCTTTTCATTATTGTATTTTTAAAAAATCTAAAGAGTTCCTCACCTATTGAAAGCAAGATTTATTGTGTGCAGTCTTTTCAGTGCCTCCATTTCCTCAGGCAAGGCTGTCAGAACATTGTTTCTGTTATCAAAGAAAAGAAAAATAACAAGCACTAAACTCAGTCAGGGGCTTGGCTGAGAATTCCCAGATCACCCACACAGTCTGGGGCCAGTTCACTGCCTCATAGCAGGGGCAAGAGCATGCCAGGGATTCCCCTTTCTGCCAGGAGGACACTCAAAGCCTGTCCTCTAAAGATTCCCAAGTATTCCCAAGCAGCCACCAACTGCACAAACCTGCCTGGAAATTCAGCTCCTGGTTTCCAGAGGAAAGCTTATCAAAGTGCCCAGACCCTGGAGCCAAAGTGAAACACTCAGGTCACTCCAAAGCTCCCCAAAATCAATGGACTGAGCTAATCCTGATCTAAACAAGGCCAGGAACATTTCTCAGGAATCAGAGGAGGAAAGGTGACAACAAGGAACCATCTCTTGCCTCTCTTTCCAGCAGTGCAACAAAATCTGCACCTTCCCTGTCCTAATTCCCAGGATTTTTTGGTGTGGCTTCTTCCCAGGGGTTGTGGGAGTGTTTTGAAATAGCAACATCTCAGAACCCTTCTCTGAGTGAGGCAGGATCTCTCCTCCAGCAAGTCTCAGAACTGGTCCATTTCTTTTTGTGTCTTTTTTAAGCAAGGCCCAAATTTAGGCCATGTCCTCTTCTGGCTCTGCCACGGAGAGATTTTGGGAGTGAAGATGATTTCAGTGCTGCCATTCCACTGGAACAGATGGCTGCTTTAGGAAGGCAGGCAAAAAAATTCCCAGGCAAGGAAGTGCAACAACACACATCACCAACCTGAGATCCAAATGTGTCAACTTCTGGAGCAGGCACAGCTCCGAGGAAATGGAGGAGATTTTGTTGAAGGCCAGGCTGACATCACAAACTGAGTCCTTCAGCTCCACAAGCCTGAAGCACAAAAGGAAGATGCTCTCACTATGGAAGCTCATGGTTGCTTGCTTGCTAAGTTATTAGAAAACCTGGCTTATTCTACAAATCAAGGACAACTTACAGTTTTTTTCTGAAGTGATTTTGAGGAGATCACAGAATGTCACCTGTGAGAGGAGCTGCTGCTCCTCCAGCCTTACATGTGGGGTAAGGCAAAGTTCAAATTATTTATTTGCAGTTATCAGATTGCATTTTCTCTCACAAACATTGCTACCAAAGCCTCCTCAGTAAATGTAGTCAGGAACTGTTTCAGAGACCATGGCCCAGGTGACATCACTACCACCTCCTGCCCTGGACATGTTTTAATACAGACTTCACCCACCTTCTTCTGCAGCCAAAAAGCCTGACTAAAAAATCCTATTTTTTCCCATCTTTTGTTTCTGCTCCCCTGTTGTGCTGTTACAAAACTCTGGGAGTACCTGCTGCTGCTTGAAGAAGGTTATTTATTATACTAACAGGTTTTTGTAAAGGTTTTCCCAGCTCAAAAAGTTCCCTGTTGAACCCCTCAAACAGAACCTCTGGCTTAGCCCTGAAACAAAAGGCAATTAAATGATAAACCTCTCCTGCCTCCTGTCTGGACTGGCACAGAATTCTGAGGCAGCTGCACACTCCCCCACACCTATCCCAGGGAATTCAGCAGCCCCTCACACAGTGGCACAGCACGGGATGCACAAGCAGCAGCTCCCAAAACTGAGTCTCCAGAAGCCTTTTTGTCCCTCTGGGATTGCACCTGCCCAAGCTGTCTGTGCCAGAGGTTATGTTCAGCACACCTGGGAATAAACTGTCCTCAAAAACCACTGAGGATGACTTTTGGGGGCTCCCAGAGACACAGAAACCTTCCTCCTGACACAGAGGGATTAGAGGTTCCCAGCAGTGCCAGGAAAAGCCTTTCCTTGGCTGTGGCTGGCCCCGGTGACTGCACAGCTCCACCTGGGATCTGTGTGCACAACCAGCTCAGGGGGAGAACAGCATGCTGCAAACAAAGGCAGGAGAGCAAACCCCGGGTGGGAATGGCCTTCCCAGCGGTACCTTGGGGGGATCTCCCTGAGCTGGTTCTTGCTGAAGTTCACGGTGGCCACGGGATTGGCGCCCACGGCGTCGAACACGGCCTCGGGGATCTCGGCAGCCTGCTTGTCACTGGGACAGGAGAGACACCAATTAACCACTGCCTGCTAATCAACACGGCACTTCCACCTTCTTCTAGAGAAGACGGCGAGCAGAACACGGGGAACAGCTGCAGAATGCCCCCAGCGCTGCCCCACGCCCACAATGTCACCAAAGAGGAATTTTTTTTCCATTTCCCAACCCTTCCAGGTCCATTTAAGGAATAACTGAGCAGGCACTCTCCTACCACAAGATGTTCTGGGACTTAGTGAAAATCATAAAAAGCTTCAAAGGTACTAAAAGCACCTGCTGGGATTCAGCAGTTCAGTATTACCGCAGAATATTTGATAAAACAAAAAAAAATTTAAACCCCACAGTCTAAATCTGCCCATTCCCAAGCACAGGAATTAAAGGGGAGAATGCCCACACGCAGCAGGGTTTGTGGACAGCTTGGTGTGTAATGAAGGTGGGGAAAAAACCCACGAGCATAAAACAGGACAGCGTTCTTACAGCTTCAGGAATGGGCAATATTCCCAAATACCTGTATTCCAGTAACTTCAGTGTGGTTATGGCGTGGATGTTGACCTTGGACTGGCTGGGAAGAGTCATGGCTGTCACAGGAGGCTCTTCATTGGGGCCAGGTCCATCATCTGGAGACACCAGAGGGGTGCAGGGACACAGCTGAGCTGCTCTGACCACCACCCCCCTCTACTCCTGCTCTACTCTGGCTCAACTCAAGGCTGCCATGAGATTCAGATAATTTCAGCCATTTCCTAATAAAGGTTTTTTTACCATCTTGGATTTGGGGGTTCTTTTAGGGGGAAGGAGGGAGAAGGGTTGACCTGGACTTTGCCAAGCAGGGGAGGGAGCACTGGAGATGCGATTCTGTGAGGTTCTGCTCCATGGGGTAGGGAGCTGGAAACTACAAAAACCAGGGAATTCCAACTGGAAATGATGACCTAGAGCAGCTTTACCCACACTGGTACATCTGACCACAATTTCAGTTAAAGCATTAATATTTACAAACCCTCATCTATGAATTTCCTTCTGGTTACTCCCCAAAATCCACATGAAAAAGCTCCTGCACACCTGAAATGGGAATTCCCATCCAGCTGAGTCTGGGTTTGTAAAGGATAATCCTCAATTCAGAATGTTTATTATTCAGTATTAGCTAATAGGATAAGAAACTGAAATATCACAGCAAACTGTTGAGTAAAGGAAATTTTTACTGCAGGATAACTGGGAAGAACCTGGATTTAAACAACTATCTTCCCTGAACTCTAATTTACTTAAATTTCTTAGAATATTCTCTTTAAAATTAAGTGGAAAAAAGCAACATACCTTGGATTTTGCTTCTCAGATATTTCAGCAGTTCCTGGGTGCCTTTCTTTAAAAAAGAAACAAACCCCAAGTCACTCAGCAGCTGGGGGGGACAATGCAGAGGGACAATGCCAGCACACAGGTGGAGCCCACAGCATTCCTGACTAAAAATCCCACTGAAAATCCCACAGCAGCTCGGGAACTTGCTTGGTTATCATTTTATTTATTCCAGCTTTCTGATTTTATTTATACCAGAATTTCTGATCCTGAATTACAGCCTCAGGCTGCATTTCTGTAGCTCCTGATGTGAAGATTTTTGCCACTTCCAAGAGCAAGTAAAAAGGCTCCAATGAGCTTAATTTTCCCTTTAAAAAGCTCCAGCACAATTTGCTGTGGAGAGCACATTTACAGAGTCAGTGAAGCTGACTGCTCACCATTCTGCTACTTTTTTATGGCCCACATCATAAACTCTGGGAAAATCGTGGCAGTTTGCAGCATTTGCAGGGATTTTTAACAGCTCCAAAGATTTCCCTCAGTCCTCTCACAGCAACTCCCAGAGGTCAGACACAGCTGCCACCTGCACAAACCTGTGGGCAGTGAAGCCCAAGCTCCTCTGCACTATTTGTTTTAGGGGAAAGGCAGGTTTGGGGTATGATTTTACAGGTTTCAGAACCAGGGACTGACCTAAAGTACTGGATGTGAATGAACATTTCTCACTCCAGCTGACACAGCTAGGAGACTGGAGGAACACAGAGGGATAAAGGGAATGCAGATGTTGGAAAGGAGGGAATTGCCACAAGGAGACAGGCAGGGAGAGGGGGACTGTGCTGAGCATGGCAAGGGAAGCCATCAGGGAACAAGCTGGGAAGTTGTGAGGGAAAGGTGAAGGTCAAACTGAAATCTCAGTAACAGATGCATGGGAAGGAAAGCAGAGAGCAGGGTAAAGCTCCAGAGCCAAGCAATGGCATGGGAATTAACAAGAACAGACCAGGATTTACCAGAAATTAACTGGAAATTCATCAAGGACCAGGAATGGGGTTGGGACTGGAATGAGAGGCCTGAGGAAGAGAAGGTGAGCTGGGCAGGGCTGGAGAAGGGAAGAGAAGAATCTGCTGTGCCCCTACACTCACCCCAGTCCTTTATCTCCGTATCCACCTGCTCCAAGCAGTGCCTGGGGAGCCCTAAAGCTCCTCCACCAATTGCTCCTCTAAACCAAGTGGAAAAAAATCCAGCCAGGCAGAGAAAATTGCAGCCAGATGAATTTACAGTGTTGGTGATGGATCCAGGCAGCACAGAGCGTGGCCTGACAGGCTCCTCGTGCCTGGCCTTTGGCCCAGGTGGGAAACACAGCCCAGGAGTGACAATTGCAGCTGAAGCAGCAAAGCCTCAGTAATCCAGGAACAGCAGAACTCCAGCATTCCTGACTCAGACTCCATTCCAGGAACACTTTGGACAAGTGCTCATTAACTCAGGGCACACTCTGCTCCCTCAGCCAGGCACACCAGGGCTTCCCTCTCCTGACAGATGTTACAGATTTCATTGCAACACAGACTCGTCAGTTCTGCTTATTTTGGGAGCATCCCAGTGCTTTGGGAACACTGATTTTACAACCCTGGCAAAGGCACTGAAGTAGGAATGTGCAGCACCACTAGAGGGGCCTGCCAAGGGAAAAATCACAGGGAACTGTGTAGCAGGAGTGGTGCCCAGGCTGCAGCCTCGTGCTGCCCTAAGGACTCCTTTTCCTGGGAACAACTCACACCCTCCCCTTGCTGCCTGCCTACAAGAGAACAGAGCACTGAATCCCAGAACCTTCATTAAGACAAGACCTTAAAGCCCATCCCACTCCATCCCCTGCCATGGCAGGGACACCTTCCACTGTCCCAGGCTGCTCCAGCCCCAGTGCCCAGCCTGGCCTTGGGCACTGCCAGGGATCCAGGGGCAGCCACAGCTGTGCCAGGGCCTGCCCACCCTGCCAGGGAACAATTCCTAATTCCCAATCTCCCATCCATCCCTGCCCCTCATCCTGTCCCTCCATCCCTGTCCAAAGTCCCTCTCCATCTTTCCTGCTGCTCCTTCAGGCCCTGCAAAGCCACACTGAGGTCACCCCAAAGCTTCTCCTCTCCAGGTGAACAATCCCAGCTCTGCCAGCCTTTCCTCCCAGCAGAGCTGCTGCATCCCTGGGACCATCCTGGTGCCTCCTCTGGACCCTCTCCAGCAGCTCCAGGTCCTTCCTGTGCAGATGTCCACACACACAACCAAACCCCAGTGCTCACTTGCAGCAGGTCTCTCCGAATGGTTCTCAAAGGATTTCCCTCCAGGGCCAGGAATTTCAGCTGAGGGAGGTTCCCCAGGGTGTAAGGCAACCTGCAGAGGGAAACAACTGATTGATTCCAAAGCAGCTCCAAAACCACTGCTACAGAATGTGCAGTGGCTGCTCAGAGGGGATCCTGAAGCTCAGGTTCACAGAAAAAGATGCAGAATCCCAGATTAATTTAAGTTGGAAAACCTCTCCCAGACCATCTCTGCCAAGCTCTGCCCAATTCCCACCTTCCAAGCCACAGCTAAGCCACAGGCAGAACACAGAACATTTCACAAGTCCCAGTCTGATCTCAGCAATCCCACAACACACAGAGGGCTCCTTCATTTCCTGAGTCACTCCTTAAGTGCCCTTCCCACGGAAGGAAGGAGCTGCCACCACCCAGCCCCAGCCCAGGTGTCACTATTACCTACTGATGTCATTGTTGGCCAGGTCGAGCCTCTCCAGCTTCTGCAGCACCGTGATCTCCTCAGGCACTGCCTTGATCTTGTTGTCCCTGAGCTCCAGCACACACAGGGAGCTCAGCTGCTTCAGGTTCTCTGCATTCAGGATTTCAATCTGATTCTCCCCAGCGTGTAATTCCTATGGGAACAAAGAGCACCACAACTGTGGTAAAATTGCTTCATAATTTATGTCCTAAATTGTGACATCAGCAGTTATCAGTATGATGATGTGGAGAATATGGACATCTTGATTCCCTTCCATCTGCCTACAAAATACCTGGATATAACCTGATTATGTTAAAAGGAAAAACAGTGTATTTGCTCTGTAGTTACAAAGAAAAAATTATAATGAACAAAGTGAATTTATCCAGAAAAAGTTCCCAAAGATAAAAAATAACTGTTGCAGGCAATATTAGATCCAGCTTTCAGTCATTCCTCTCCTGAACACTTTTTATCTTCCAAATCTGGAAAAGTTCTGCAAACTCATCTTTCAAAAGGTTGAGTAACGAGGGCAGGAAGAGAAGTTGCACGTTTAACAGAGTTCCAAACATAGAGCTGTCATCTGCTTTTGATCACAGCACCTCACAAAAGCTTGTGCTTAAAGTAACTGTCATTATTTCAAAGTTTACAGCACAGGCAGTTCCAGCAGAGCAGCCATTCCAAGCTCACCTTCAGTAACTTGCAGGAGGGAAGCTCTGGCAAAGAACGCAGTTTGTTTTTCCTCAGGTAAAGCTGCTCCAGGGATGCCATGGTTGCTAATTTAGGAGGTACTGTTTCCAGGTAATTTTTGGTACAATCCAGTTGCCTCAAGCCTGTGGAAGTCAATGTCCAGTGAGAAACAGAGGAGAAGATAAAAATACCTTTCTACAGCAACATGATTGCCCTGGGGGTTTAATTTAAAATAAACACAACATTTTGCCAAACAGATCCTAGAAGTAATAACTGATTTTCCTGAGGAAACAGTAACTCTTTCAGGATCTATTTTAAAACCCTGCACTGTACTGCTGAACATAAGCACAGCCCTGGCTGTCTGGCATTAATAACCCGAGGAAAGTGAATTACTTTTCATGGCACTGAGGTCTGCAGGCAGCTCCTTGAGCTGGTTACAGGCCAGGTTGAGCCGCACCAAGTTCACCAGCAGAGCAAAACTGGTGGGGACGGCTGTGAGCTGGTTGTTGGACACATCCTGCACGTGGAAACAGAGAGAGAGATGAGAGGTGTCTGAAACATCCCAGGAGTGCTGCTACTGCAGAGTTAATTAGTGACAGAACAGTAAAATTAGATTGCTGACAACTGGCACAAGTGTGAGAGAAGGAACAACTCCCCCAGGACTGACAGATCGCCGGGGACTTCAGCTTTCCCAAAATACGTCAAACCAAGAACAAACTAAAAACAAACCCCACCATGCAGTAACTGCCACCAGAACAGCCACTGGAATATTTCCAAGTCCTGCTGCTGAATCCCAGGGATTTTTAACTAGCAGACAAACCCTTTGCAAACACAGAGACAGGTCTGGAGCTGTGCTTTACCAGCTCCTCCAAGCTGAGGAGCTGCCCCAGCCCCTCGGGCAGCTGGCTCAGCTCGTTGTGCTGCACCAGGAGGCTCCTCAGACGGGGCAGCTGCAGCAGCTCCTCGGGAAGGCTCCTCAGTTTGTTGTGGCTGGGGTGGAAACATGGAACACAAAGGCAAAGGAAAAACACTCAGGAGATTTTAGGAATGTAACTGCACACAGAACATTTGCGTGCCACAGCCTGCTGGTCAGGACACTGCCACCTCTAAGGAACAATTCATTATCTTTATTTATTTGTTCAAACAGACTTTTAATCCTACTCTGAATTTACAACATTCTAGATGGATCTCAGTTTTTTTTCTTTATGTACTTCACACACGCAGTGGTAGCATAACCTCTCCTTGTGCACAAATTTACAAAATTACCCCAGTAAATAGGAGACTCTGAACCTTCCAGCACAAACAAGATCTACACAGTTATTTACAATGTGCATTATTCATGACTGGAAATGTTTTATCCTCAGAACTGCCAGACTGAAGCAAATAAATGCAAATAAATATTTTGTGTATCATTATTCAGAATATCACTGTTTGTACCTTCCAAGCAATTGTGACTTTGAATATCAGTGAAAACAAATCCAACAAACCCAAGGCCACCAGTTTTGATCCAAAATGGATAATGTAACATATACAATACATAATAATATTCTACAATGAGTAATCCGGAGTTAATTTTTTGAAAAAAAAGGTTGCTATCCTGCAATTTCTCACTCACACCCGAAAGTCACTGCAGTATTTTTCAAGTTTTCTCTGTAACACGGCCTTACCTGACATCAAGTTTCTGGAGATTTTCAAGTTGCCCTAAAGCAGAAGGCAGTGATGTCAGTTGATTGTCATGCACCTGGAAAAGAGAGGTTTTAGGACACAGTTACTAATTTGTACCTCGGAGGGTGGGGGTTTTTTTCGGGAAGAATTCCTCCCCAATACCACACGGGTCCCAGCCCTCTGGCAGTGGGAAGCCATTCCCCCTTGTCCTGGCACTCCAGGCCGCTGTGAAATGAATACACCAGGGAAACGGAAAACAAAGATCCAGGATGGCGTTTCCCCATGTCCTACAGGGAAGCACCGTGAGAGCACCGAGGGGTCCCTGTACTCACGTCCAGCATGGTGAGGGCAGGCAGCAGCTGCACATCCTCCGAGAGGCTCTGCAGCTTGTTGGAGGCCAGGATCAGCTTGGTCAGGTCGGTCTGCTCCCACCAGCGATCGGCAGCTCCGAAGGACAGGTTCTGCTGGGCTTCCTCCGGCGTGTCCAGGTTGATCCTCCACACGTGCTCGGGCACTGCAGCACAAACGCAGCCGTCAGCTGAACCCCGCAGGTGTCTGCTCCAACATTTCACTGTCAAGAGTGCTTTTTGGGTGTAAAATCGTGGAGTGGGTCGGGCTGGAAGGGACCTTCATGATCATCTAGGTCCAACCCTTCTGCCTTGGGGGATGACATATATAGACATACATAAATATATATGGATGCATATAGGCATATACATATGTGTGTACGTATAAAAAAACCACATCTATACATAGATACATATATATATATACGTGCACACATATATGTAATACATCCCTATGTCACTCTCCCGTCCACTGTGTTCTAGAGACATTTTTGCAGCGGTAGCAACAAAAGCCGATGGAAACATGCCAGAAACGGACAACAGCGAGCAGATGGTGCTCCCGGGAGCCGCTCCCGCCCCGCCCGCGGCTCCCGGGGGCTCCCCGGCAGCAGCCCCGGCGAGCTGCGGGGCAGGAGGGCCCCGCGGCCGGCCGGGCTCACGCACCGTGGGTGAGGCCGCGTCCCGCCAGGTTGAGCTGCCCGCTGCGCCGCGCCAGCCGCAGCAGCCCCTGCGGCACCGCCGGNCCGCCTGGCAGGCGGGGCCCCGCGGGCGGGCCCGGCCCCGCCCCGGCGCCGCCATTTCCCGCCCCGCCGTGCCGAAATGGAGCGCGGGGCCGGGCCCGGGCCGCGCTGCTCGGGTGTTGTGCGGACACACGAGGAACAGCACGTGAAACGGCGCTTTCACGTCAGTTTATTGGTTTTGCTGTCCCCGTTAGCGCTGTGCGCGGCTGCACTGCAGCCTCTGGCGGGCTGTGGGTGGCTGGGCTCGATGATCTGCAGGGTCTGTTCCAACCTCAGCGGAATCTCAGGATGGTTTGGGTTGGGAGGGGCTTTAAAGCCCATCCCGTGCCATTCCCTCCGTGCCATGGATGGAATGAGATGATACTCAGAGTCACAACTGCTTGGAAGGTGCAAAGAGTGATGTTCTGAATAATCATACACGAAATATTCCACACTTTCTCCTGTCCCAGGCTGCTCCAGCCCCAGTGTCCAGCCAGACCTTGGGCACTGCCAGGGATCCAGGGGCAGCCACAGCTGCTCTGTGCCAGGACTTGCCCACCCTGCCAGGGAAGGATTTCCCCCCAATATCCCATCTAAACCAGCACATGGAACCAGCCCCGTGCCTGCAGATCCCACCAGCAGCTCCCAGCCAGAGGAAAACGCTGATAAAGGAATGTTGGACTGTATCTCTCTTCACTCTGTAACAGCACATCTGTGTTTCAAACACTCCCCTCTTTGAAAAATGCTTCTACGAGCAGTTCAATTGGAATGAAAAGTAATTAGTGAAGGTTTAAATACATTAGTCAAGTATGTGATTCAGGAAACTCACTTCAGGCACTTGCTCTTGACTAAGGATATTGGCCTCATTAGATTTTTTACCAGTGTTCTTTAATTCCAACCCCCTTTATTTCTCCTCTCTCAGTGGAGGCAGAAACACATAGAAAATAAAAAAAATACTGGGTATTTCAACGGATTTTTTTTTTAAACAGTGGTGCTTAAATATGGGTTTTAAGGACTTCAGAGGGTGAGCGCTCTGTGCCTCAGGGCCCCTGGTAAAAACACTGTGTAACTTTCATCTCATTCCGTTTCAGTGCTGTTGGATAGCTAAGTTCCACGTGGAACATAGCTGACAAATTCAAACCTGGAATTTAAATAAGCTTTTGGCAATTCAGTACAAGACATGGCATCTGTGATATTTCACAAGTGGAAATGTGATATCTGGTAAGGGAGGACAGTGAGTGTCTCCTACTTTATGAATCAGACGCGGCAGAATTTCAGCTGGATTAATAAATAAGGCTTGTTTTATTTACATTCAGGAAACACATTAACATAAAGCAACAAACTCATCAGGAAATAGTGTGATTTGTACTATGTAAACCACAAATACTTTTTTTTCCCTCTCTAACGAGAAATTCCGACCCCAACGTTTCACTGCTTGTGATGCCTTTTCTGGGGCTATCTGAAAACAGAGTTCAGGGAGTAAAAAGCAGGTATATTTTTGAAAGGCCTTCAGGTACATTTTGAGCAGATGAAGCCCCCCAGGGACTACCCCCAAAAATGGATGATGGGGGTCACGAATTTTCATACTTTTATAAGTTGGGTTTATTTGCATATTGAGGGTTAATGTTCCAATTACACCTTCAGGTAACGAAGCCATTCACCCCAAGTTTGCTCCCCCCAACTCACTTTTGTTTCCATTTCTGGGGCCTGAGGCAGTGAGGTGTCCCTGATTACCAGGCCTGGAGAGGAATTGTGCCTGACCAAAATGCGAACTAGCATTGTACATGGAGTTTATTACGCACTAAAGAACTGCAGGATCACAAATACAGAAAACCAGAAAAGCCGGAATCCCAAGGCATCACGGGGACAGCGTATTTTGTGGGAGTTTGCTCTGCGGAGCGATGAGGGACGCGGAGGCAGTGAGGGCCCCTCAGGGCCGCCTCAGCTTTCCCGCGCGCGGGCCCGCAGCGGGGCTCTGAGGGGGTGGGGGGGCTGCTGCCGCTGCTGCAGGTCGGGGCCGGGCCGGGCCGGGCCGGGCCGGGGGGGAGCGAACCGGGCCGGGCCGGGGGAGGGGAGCGAACCGGGCCGGGGGCGGCCAACCGCAGCGCCGCGCCTCACCCGCCCCCCGCTGTGTGTCTGCCGCAGCACCGGCGGAGCGGGCGGCGGCGCGATGGCCTCCAGCAGCGGCACCGACGTGATCCAGGTCACCAACGTCTCGCCCAGCGCCAGCTCGGAGCAGATGCGGACCCTCTTCGGCTTCCTGGGCAAGATCGAGGAGCTGCGCCTCTTCCCCCCCGAGTGAGTGCGGGCCCGGCCCGGCCTCGCCGCCTCCCCCTCCGTCCCTCCCCCCGCGCCCTGCCCGCGGCCCGGCGCCGCCTCCCGGCAGCTCCCGGCCCGGCCGCCGCCGCTGCCGGCCCGGGCCGCGCTCCCCCCGGGCCCGTGCGCCCTGCGCGGCCCTGCTCGCTCGCGGGGATTAGTGCGGGGCGTGCGGCGGCGGGGAAACCACGTTTGTCTCCGGGAGTTGTTTGTCCCGGGTTGCGCAGCTGAGCCTCGGCTGCCTGCGTCACCTGCACGGCGCCAAAACTTCTGGGTGCGCGGAAATGCGTTTGTTACAAAGAATTTTTTGCTAGAAGAGCAGCCTACCCCTAGTGTGCAAAAAAATACACTTTTAATATCTGTGCGGCCGCCCCCGCCGCCGCTGCCGGCGATGGCTGCGGCCCGGGCCGCGCTCCCCCCGGGCCCGTGCGCCCTGCGCGGCCCTGCTCGCTCGCGGGGATTAGTGCGGGGCGTGCGGCGGCGGGGAAACCACGTTTGTCTCCGGGAGTTGTTTGTCCCGGGTTGCGCAGCTGAGCCTCGGCTGCCTGCGTCACCTGCACGGCGCCAAAACTTCTGGGTGCGCGGAAATGCGTTTGTTACAAAGAATTTTTTGCTAGAAGAGCAGCCTACCCCTAGTGTGCAAAAAAATACACTTTTAATATCTGTGTTCCTTGCAAACGAATCTGTGCTGAGCGGAAAGGAAACCGCTAACAGACAAATACACATTTGGCAGTTGCACGTCTTGCAGGGAATTCTGTGCAAATTAAAACAAATAATGCACATTTCTAGTGTGTATATAACTGAAAAGAAAGTTTCAGGTACCCCTGCAATTTACAAATAGTCACCAAAAAAGAAAAAAAGACAGTTTCTATGTATTCACTTGCAATTAAGTTCTAATGAACATAAACAGTGCTTTCAGAATCCTTTCTGATGCAATATAAAACCTGACGGTTTCATTTGATTGATTTATAGAGCCTGGTGTCATTATGTGTTGGTGTTTTGCATATTCATTATGTAAATTAAAGGTTTTCTTTCTTCCACGTTGAAGATTAATCAATCAATTGTTTGTAATACCCAAAATTACTTGGGTTTATTATTTTAGGGGGAAGAAAGTATAGCAGAATGTTTGTTTTTCCTCATCGAGGCTTCCACCCCTGCTAGCACAAACCAAAGCGAGTTCCAGAGGGAGTTTCTTGTTCCCAGCTGGGATAACTGGCACGGCAGGGGCTCACCTGTGGCAGGTGCAGTCCTTTCCTGGCCTGCTCTGTGTTTGAACGCTTGGTCTGGTTTTCCAGGGCAGTTGTTGGAGGTGATTGGTCTCTGAAACTTTGTAGCTTTAGATGCACGTTAACTCATCTGTTGAGGGATTGCTGCAGTGCCTCGGTGTCCCTTCCCTTGTGTGAGGAGCTCGGCCCCAGGGGGTTTTCCCTGGGCTGATGGGAATCCGCTCTGGGTCACTTCAGGGCTCCCAGTTGCACTTCACCCCAAAGAAAGGGACATTTTCTGGTAGTGCCACGTTCTTTTTCTGCCTCTTCTCCCTCAGATTCCAGCTCCTGACTTCTCCCTGCCCATGGTGCCCATCCATTATGGAGGGGTATGGGATAGAAATCATAATCTGTGAATTCTCCCCATAATCTGGGTTCCTTTCTGGATCCTGCTGGGATTCTCCCTTGCCTGTAGTATTTGAGGAGCCAATCCCGTTTCCTTTGCTCCACCTCCTTGTTTGATCTGTGTCACTCTGACTCTGCTGTAGAGCTTCCTTATTCTCCTGCTCTTCCAGAACACGTGTAACTTCTGAGCTTCTCTCAATTCCTGTTTTTCCTCCTCTCCCCTCATCCACCTCCTTTTCCCAGTTTATTTAATCCCCTGTTTCCCATTTATTGTACACCTCAGCTGCACCTTTAATGCACAGCCAGCTCTGGGACTTCTTCCAATTTTCCTCCCCCTCCTCCTCCTGCTTTTCCCCGACTCCATTGCCTGGTTCTCATCTTTATTATATTCCATAAAACTCCATCCAGACTGGAAAGTGGAGGGAGTGGATTTCTGAGCTTCCTGTATTGCAGCCCCAGGAAATCCTTGTGTGTCCCAGCATTCCAGTGGCTGAGGGACAATTCCTGAATGCTTCAGTCTTGGGTGAATTAGAATAATGATGGATGGTGGCTTTTTTTGGGAGCTGTTGAGAACATCCAGTTCTTGTTGAATTTCACCCAGCTTGGATTTGAGAGTGAGTGGAAATACCATTTTTTAAAGTGCAATACACAGATGTAAATTAAATGTCAGGCTGCAGAAGCATTGCCTAACACATTTTCAGTTGTTATTTTAGGTTCATTATTTTGGGAGAAAGCTCAGCTACCCCAAAGCATTCCCAGTGGCACTCCTGGCTGTAAACAGGATCTGCTGAAGAGTCAACAGGATCTGCTCTGCTTCACATTCCTTTGTTATCACTGGCATTTTAAAGATGCCTCAAAATACCTGGCTGCATTTCTGTAATGAATTGTATAATTTTTATACAATTTAGTTTAGGAACTCCTTCAGCTCTGCCATCAACCCTTGATTTACTTTCCTTTACAATTTGATTTTGTTAAATACCTTCCACTAACACTTCTTTGGGTTTATGTTATTATTATTTTTTTATTTCTCGTTATTTCTTATTATTAATTATTACTTAGGAGCTAAAAAAGGCACCATTTTGGCAAGCTGCTATGGATTCCTGGGCACAAAAGAGCCAACAGATTCAATTTTTTTTTTCTCATTTATCACTGCAGTTATTTCCCAATTTATTCAGTCTGCAATCTGTGGGAGCAAGTGGCTGTTTCTAATTTTAATGTTTCAGAAGCTGCAATGTGCTGGCTGCAATTTAGTTTTCCACACCAGGTGAAATGTAAGGTTACTGAAGTGTGGTGTGACTGGCACTGGGGGCAGTTGTGTGTGTTGGGCCCAGTGGGGCTGAAGGTGAGGGAGCTTTTGGCATTTGCAGTGCCCAAAATAGACCCTGGATCTGTCTGCTCGTGTCGGAGCTGTTCCCTGAATTCTGACAGCCCCCGGTGCTGAAAGGCTTGATCAGCCTCAGCAGCCCAGATCAAACTGCTCTGGAGCTGGGATGCCTTTGAAGTCAGTTGTTTTGGAGTTGGGCTGGGAATGCAGGTAGGAAAAGCAGCTTTTTGTCAGGATCGGTGATGTTTTCAGAGCTCCCCAGGCTGATCTGGACCTCTGGCCTGGTGTAGGAACAAGGGATTTAGGATTTGCTGCTGCTTCCACTCCCTGCCTGGGTCTTCTGGAGGCAGCTTTTAACTCCTCTGTCCCACTGTTCTGTCTGTAGAAGAATTTTCCTTCCTGTCTTTCACTTCACATCCAATTACAGCAAAATCTGCCCCACTTTCAGGACAGGGGGGCTCTTAAAACCCATCCTGGACCTTGCCTGGATTGACTGCAGCTGGTTTTTTTCATTTTGGTTTGATTTTAGGGAAGTTACAGCTGTAGTTCTACCATTCTTTCCTATTATAGGAAGTAGATATTTCTGGTTGGTTTTTCTTCAAAGTGGCTCAGAACTTCTCAGTTTTGGGTTTGTGGGTTGACAGACACAGGCCTGCCTTGGAGAGAGGTCTGTTTTACCGTGCTCAGCTTTCCTCCTGCCGAGCTCCTTACGTTTCCTTGTGTTTGTTCTTCCCTGCTGAAGACAGGCAGGAGCTCGGCACTGGCCATTCCTCAGGATGTGGGAGCATGGTGAAGCTTAGCCTCGAAGCTGGGATGGAATTGGGTTGATGAATAAAACAGAATCCCAGACTGGTTTGGGTTGGGAGCGACCTTAGAGCTCATCCAGTGCCACCCCTGCCATGGGCACACCCCTTCCACTGTCCAGGCTGCTCCTGCCTGGCCTTGGACACTGCAGGGATCATGGGGCAGCCACAGCTTCTCTGGGCATTCTATTCCAGGGCCTCAGCACCCTCCCAGCCAGGAATTCCTTCCCAGTATCCCATCCCTGCCTGCCCTCTGTCAGGTCAAAGCCTTCACCCCGCACCCTGCCCCTACGTGCCCTTGTCCCGAGCCACAAGGATCCTTTAATCATCACCCTCTTCGTTTCACAGTTTACCTTAATCAGTCATCTGGGGCCTAAAGCAGTGAGTGTGACACCACAGGCTTTAACTGAGACAGAACTGGTCACTTTTTCTCCTTTTTCAGCCAAGTTTTCTTCCCAGCCAGGGCGGAATTTGCATTTAGGTGAGCGCTCATGGATTCCTTGTGCCTAACGGCGCTCGCGTGCAGCTCCAAGCGAGGGGTATGGAGCTGGTGTGTTTTTGGGGTGGATGGGCACTGCTCCCTGCTGTCCCTGAGTGCTGGCTCTGTCTCTTGCAGTGACTCCCCCTTGCCGGTGTCGTCGCGCGTGTGCTTTGTAAAGTTCCACGACCCCGACTCGGCCGTGGTGGCCCAGCACCTGACAAACACTGTGTTCGTTGACAGAGCCCTCATAGTCGTTCCCTATGCTGAAGGTTTGTAACTTGTTTGATGTTCTATGGGGCCACCCTTGGGTGGTGGTTGGTTCCTGTCTAGTGCACAGATTTTAACAGTAGTCCTATGTCAAACATATGTCAGAGATTGCCATTCTGAAACCCTTGGTATATTGCCTTTGGCCCCTGCGTTTGGTCAGTTTGTTTCCATAGTGGCGCCAAATCGAAGTGGAAAGTTCTGTGTGTCTTGAAGTGTAGAATAAGAACATTTTAGGCAGAATTCTATGCCAATTTTGCTCCGTGTCAGTCTCAGTGAGACATTTTCCCAAACAGATTGTAATGCAAACAGGTCAATATTTTAAGGAAATTTTACCTTAATGATTGTTTGCCACTTTCACTCTCTTCATGAGGACGGTTTCTCCCTCCCTGAGAGTGCATGGGAGAGGAATGAACATTCCTTTGGCCTATGCTGCCACTGCATTTATTTGGGAACATCCCCAAAAAAAGGCCCTCACTCTCCTTGTGGAGTCCAGTATACCAAGGGTTTGAATAATTATGGTTTAATTCAAAAGTGACAACTTCCAAGAGGTGCCACATGGGCACTGGTCCTAGTTTTTAATTCCAAGTTTTCTTGTTCATCCTTGATATATTTAATAGAATTTCACTAAATAATAAACTCTTCTCTCTGTTATTTGTGTGTGTGATTTTTGTAGTGGAGAAGGCAAATGCAAAGCCCTTCCAGATGACTGAAAAACAGTGGGTCCTCTGCAGCTACAGGGGATTCTAGCCATTAACTAAAGGCCAGCAAGCACTCAAGTCCCCAAGTGTTTTCCTGGTGTAACCACTTGTTAACTACATTTTCTCTTCTTCTTTTTATTTTTACATTTTAGGGTGTTACAGTAATTTGAAAGGCAATGAGCAGGGTTTTTGGAACTTACCTTAAAAGCAAAGTGCTGAGAAGACACCTCTTCTTACAGAAGTCTTATTAAACTCTTCTAGACTTGCTTTAGAAGTAACTGATTTCCATTGTACTTGTGCATTTCTTGATTTACTTCTGGGAAAGGTTGAATTGAATAAAATCTTGCAGATTAAGTCATACTACAGTGCTAAGTTGGGTACATGGCCTGGGGTCACACCTGTAATCTGTCATGCTGCAGCTGTCTCTTGAGGCCTGGGGAGCTGTCTTATCTTATCTTTGTATTCCTTAAGCTTAAAAGATACAAAACTTAAAAGATGTCCAGCCTAATTCCTGGAGTGTAGGAATGTGCAGTGTGCCCTCTGACTGAGCCCTGCTGCTTCCTGAGGGCACAGAACCCCTTCTGCAATGGAGTTACTGCTCCTGCAGCCCCTGCTTGAGAACAGCAGAGCTGAGAGGCTTCTTGTCCCTGTGTGGCTGTTAAACACAGCACCAGTCCAGTGAGATTGTGCTGGAATATTCTCCAAGGCCCATGGGGATAATCCCAGTGTTTGACTCTTCCTATAAGGATAAACCCACTTTTCTCTTTGTCACTGTGGATCATCCACTTTTTGTCCACTATGGATAAACCTGGCACGCAGAGAAACCTGCCCAGCAGCTGAGCTTCAGAAAATCCAGTTACTAAAGTAGAATATTTTCCTGGGCCTGTTAAGGAGTCACTCCTGGGCTGTACCTTGTGTTGTCTAACAGTTCAGAGTTTAATGGCCTTGGCACATCGTAAGAGAGATGTTCAGCCAATAAAGAATTGCCCCTGGGTTGGCAATCCCATACTTCTGTCCCTGTGCTGGAGTAGTTTTCCCCCAAAATTCAGCCTGCCAGGGTCCCAGTCCAAGCAGGAGCAGCATTTCCCCAGCCCACAGTGCCACTGCTGATGTGCTTAAAGCCAGGCCTGTGCTGAGTGGGGCCCTCCTCTGTGATTTCTGCTGTGCTAATGAACCTGTGTGATTATTGCCTGTCACTAAAGCAAATGTTTATTATCTGTTTAGTGCAATAATTCCCCCCCTGTCCCAAGTTTTAGCTCACACAGACACTTTGGTGTTGGCTGTTGCTTTGTGTTATAGAACTATACACAAAGGCTACGGTAAGGTTTAGTATTTGTCATTTTCTCTGGGCTAATTCCTGGATTTGGAAGGAACTCTTAAGGTTAAAGATGGCTGGGGGGGGTGTTTAGGTTCTTTGGTTAATGTTTGTTTCTTTTGTCTGTTTCTTTTTCTTTCATTTCTACACATTCATGCAGTATTTCATGGTTCTAACAAAGCAGCAGTAAAAAAAGCTCTTGAAGCATGAAAATTAACTGGTGAGGGGCCTCATTGCTTTTTTTAAATTGTAGTTTATTTAAATACTTTTTAAAGAAACAATTAGAGGATCAGATGCATGAATTTTTTTAATGGATGCAGATCTTCTGTGAGGTGTCTCGAGCTGAGGATTTGTATTTAGATGCCAGAAATGTTGTAGTTGCACTAATTTGAAATGTTTAGCTGTAATTGATAAATATCCTCTTGAGACATAATTTTGCATGCCAAATGACCCCATAATCTCTCTGTAGGTATGTTGATATATTTATGCATTCCTGCCCTTTGCCTCCATGACCTTTTTCCCTGTCCCTCCATAACTTTGGGTATCTAAAGTGCTGCCAGCTCAGTGCCACGAGCCAGATATCAGTGCTGTGTATTGTACATTTGTGTAGATTATCGGCACTTCTCAGTATAGGTGGGAGGAACCATTACCTTTATTTAACAGTGGTTTTTCTTTTTTGTTGTTGTGTTTTACAGTTCTTTTCCCTGGTTCAGCCTGAACTATATACCAGGCCCTGCTGAAAATACCACCCAACAGTTTTCTTCTGCAGCTTATCCAGTTTCTCTTAAGTGCCCTGTACATATTGTATGTTTTATGATGAGATGCAGTTTCTTAATATGTATTACAGAAACACTACTGGTATTTGCAACTATGTAGTAAAATTGTTTTATTGAACTCTCATTTTGGGGGCTTGGGCACATTAACAAATTAATCCACCTGTATAGGGCTTTTGCTGTTGGATAGAGTAAAACTCCCTCCACAAGTGTTTGCTAGTAGGGCCCTGAGCACTCTGTGTGCAGAGCAGGCAGTGCAGCGAGCCCTGGGCTTGCCTGGCTGCAAGGCTTTGGGCCACGAGTCCCCTGTGCCACGGCAGGTGGCAGCAGCATTGTCGGTGCTCTAAGCTGGCACATATTGGAACAAAAGCATTTTACTGCACAGGTAAGGAATGTGCCAGCATCCCTGTGTGTATCCCAGCCACAGACACACCCCCAGCATTCCCGGAGAGCCGCAGGGACCGCATTCCATGTGACACGTCAGCAAAAGCCCTACCCAAAACACCCATCCCTTCTCTTTTAAGTTTGCCAAAATTTGTATGGTAGGTGTAAAAGAAAACATAGTGAACTGTACCATATTATTAACCCCTAAATCCAACTTTTTTTGTCTTGTGTATCTTGATTTTTCTGTGTGCTTTGTAGTGAAGCAGCCGACACGAGTCGTTGTTCATAAAACAGCTTTTGAAAGTTGAGAGCACTCTCACCCCTGGAGAACCGACTGTGCTTGCTTACGTTTGGTTCATGACTTAAAAATCGAGTACAGGTGATGAAACCTTGGCAGTGTTAACAACAAAGTAGTGTGTATTGTGCTATTTTTTTGCTCTAGAAACTTAACCTTTTGTAGAGAAAAAGGAACAGTCAAATTGTCACCCATTGAAGTTGCATTCTGACAAAAAAAGTTAATGCTAAATATTAATAGCCATCAAGCTTTGTATTTTAGCCAACATAAGTACTTTCAACAAACTCAGGTGGTGTATCAGGGAGACTTTGCTGGGTGTATTTGTGTATTTGGTGCCTCTGGGCTGGGATGCACTCTAATGCCAGGCTGTTTCCCTGCAGGAGTCATTCCTGATGAGACTAAGGCTTTGTCTCTCTTGGCACCAGCTAATGCCGTGGCAGGGCTGCTGCCCGGGGGTGGCCTGCTGCCCACTCCCAACCCTCTCTCTCAGGTAGGCTGGGAACCCCTGGGTGTCTTCTGCTGCATTCCCACTTCATTCCTGCTCTTTCTTTCAGGACTGAAATTGATTCCAGTTCCTAGAGTGGTTAATCGACCCTGGTGGATTGGGACAGCTCTGATGTGAATTGGGGCATGACAGTGACAAGTTGTTAGATGGAATATCCTCATTTCCCTATTTCCTGGTTTCTCAGGGCCCTCTTGGTGCCTCCCACCCCTCTCACCCGCTGTGCTTTACAGATGTGACAAGCAGTAGAGGTCTCACAGATTTTAAATTCCTCAAGTCCAAGGAGCTGCCACACTGTGAGATTCCCTTCATTAATCCTCCAGCTGAGGGGAAAATTGGAGCCTGGTTGTGTGAACCCGCAGGAATTCATGTGGAACGTGAACAGTGAGAATTGCACATTGTGGGAGAAGCTGGAGTCACAGCCCAGCTCTTACCAGGGCACAGAATCAAAGTGCAGGAGGCAAATTAATCATAATAAAGCCTCTTGAATTCTGCTCTCCTCAAACCCTCCCCAGCTCCTGCTTAGTTGAAGGGCCCCCTGACCATGGAGCTGCTCAGGAGGAAAGAGCCTAAACTTAACCTTTGAAACCCAGGGAAGGGGTTGGAAGGACCAAATACAACCCAAAAGATTTCACTCCCTGAAAATCTGTGCATGTGAGTCCTGGAAGTGGATGTTGAGCCACCTGAGTTGCTGCTGTGTCCGAGCCCAGGCTGCTCCCAGCCCCTCTGGTGGGATGTGTTCAGCACATCTTGGCAGTGTGGGTTGGGTCTGGGTGTCTGTCTCAGTCACCTCATTGGAAATGGCCCAAAATGAGCTGCTTTAGGGAGCATCCTGCTCTCCCAGTAGCTTTTTCACCAAATTGGAGATGTTTGCAGGGATGCAATGTTGTTAAATTGCCTTTCAACAAACCATGGCCGTCTCAGCCCTAAAACGAATTAGAAATGGAGCAATAGCCTCAAAAACTTGGAGTGAATTTCCATTTTAGCACTGAAAAATAACTTCATTTTCAACTATCCCTTCAATTTGCTGGAATGCTTTACTCCTTCACCTTTATTTCCCCTGCCCAGTGATGTCCCTGGCTGATTTTTGTCCCTGTCTGTGCCCTAACTGCTGTCTCTGCCACAGATTGGTGCTGTTCCTTTAGCTGCTTTAGGAGCTCCTGCTCTCGACCCTGCCCTTGCTGCTCTTGGGCTTCCTGGAGCAAACCTGAACTCCCAGGTACGTCCTCATTCCAAAATATCCTTTAATGCCCCTCTCTTTCCTGCTCCAAGAGTGGTTTTCATTTGTATCTCTTCACAGCCACTGCCTGGGAACTCCAGGGATTGGTTTCTGCTTGGGATAAAAAAATATCTGCTTGAATATCAAATTAAATGTTGGAAGGGGCCAAGGAATAATTTGGGAATAGCAATTAAATGTTTCAAATATGTGTCATTATCAGGCCAGGAACCTGCCTTGTTCTTCAAGTCAAAAGTAGTTTGACTTTAATTTTGTCGGTGTCAAAAATGTGAGGAAACTTCATTAGGTTGTTACAGCTGAACAAAAAAGGCTTTTAAGTACTGAGTACTAGATTATTTAGTATATTAGTATCAATAAAAATATATCAATATAAATATACGGCTCATATCTATATAGATAAAATATTTAAGAGGTAAGAACAAAGCACTCTTTTACAGCAACAAGAAGCAGCAATAATTTAATGCATTGCTACTGCCATCACTTAAATTTTTTATGTATTCCCATGTGGAAGAACAAGCAAATGATGGTGAAAATTAAATAACAAATGAAAAAAAAAATTAAAATAATTTAAAGGCAAATTAGAAAAATGTAAATTTGGGGTTATAGAGGATTTTTGTACATTAAACCATCAGATTGTAAGAAATATTTCATAAATGAAAGTTGGGGTTCATTGTAAAAAAAAAAAGAGGATTAAACGTTTTTTTCTTAATACCCCATTTGTGCAGGAGATGTCTGATCATAATACCTGGATTATCCTAAGAGCTGTACAATTAATTTTCTCAAGGAATATTTAGATGTTTGTAAGTTGGCATTGAGGTCTTCAGTGGACAGACAGCTCAGAGAGGGCTCTGTTCTCTTGCAGTGACAGAAATATCCTGCACAAAAAGTTACCAGTACATCACGATGAACACACCCCAGCAGTGTATTTTTATCTGTTGGTATTTTTATCCATTTGTGGTTTTATCCATTTGTGGGTTTATCCCTGATCCTGCCCAGGCAGGGCTGGCTTTGGCTGCTGTGGAAAATAAATCCCCTGAGCCCCAGTGTGGGATGTTCACACCCTCCAGTGTGGCCTTTCCTCTTTGCTGGGGGGTGTTCTGCTCTCGTTTTCCAGCTGGGAATACTTCCAGGGGACATTCCAAGGGAGGTTCTCTGGAGCTCTCACATCTCCCAGCCTGGTTCTAACTTTGTTTTTCCCTCACAGTCTCTCGCAGCAGATCAGCTCCTAAAACTGATGAGCACAGTGGATCCAAAGTAAGCACCAGTGTTCCCAAACCCTTGTGCTGCACTGCTGGGGAATTCCCTGGGGATTCAGTGCCCAGTCCCTGTCCTGCTGGAGCTGATGCCAGCTTGGGAGGGCCTTGGAGCACCCTAGGCTGGGGAAGGTTCCCTGCCCTTGGCAGGGGCTGGGATGAGATGGGCTAGATGTCCCTCCAAACCAAAACCATTCCAGGATTCCCTGCCCCTGTGAACTGGCTGAGTCTGACAATGCAGACCTGTATCCCTTGGAGTCCTGAACTTTGGAATTTTGTGTTGCCCAGGTTGAACCATGTGGCTGCAGGTCTCGTGTCCCCCAGTCTGAAATCAGATACCTCCAGTAAAGAAATAGAAGAGGCCATGAAGAGAGTCCGAGAAGCACAGTCCTTAATCTCTGCTGCTATAGAGCCAGGTAATTCCAGCCTGGAATGGGCCATTCCAGCCAGCATGGGGCTTGGACACAGCACCTGGTCAACACTGATGGTCTGCAGAGCCCTGCCTTCGTGCCTGTGAAGAGAATTCCCTTATCAGGTTTTTAATCATCCTGCAGTGGATGCTCTGTGTGTCCTGCAGAAATGGGCTGGAATTAATGCATTGATTTTCCCAAAATTCACTGATTTGAGGGCTGTAAAACACTCAGGCTTCCCTGAGGGAAGTTCTGCTGCTGTCTCAAATTCCAAGGGAATGTGGATTTCGTGGCCTCACCACTTGGCACCCTGCTGATGCTTCTCAGGGAATGCTTTCCCTCATCTTCATTCCTGATCTGGGCAGGTTTGTAAATAATTCTCTTTTTTGGAGCTTCTTTCAGCAGGTTTGATTTTAGAACAAATGTCAGAGCCACCAAATCTGAGGGGCAGAAGCCTGAACACTGAAAATACAGAATATTCATCAGCTCTGCAGCCTGATGATTTCTAGGAAAGAACAGAGCTCCTGTTCTTGCTTAGCTTGAGGCTTTTTTGTGGGAAATTCAAAACAATCATTTGACAGGTTCTTCAGCCCCTCAGGAAATGGCAGATTCTGGGATTTTCACAGGATTTTCCATTGCCCTGCAGCCATCAGCTTTTCACTGACTTAAATTAAGGTTTTTTTTCTGAATTTTGACTTCTCCAGGTTTGCATAAAACTTCTATTTTATGTCACAAACATGTCCCTGTCTTTTGTTGGTTGTTTTTGTCTTCTTGTGAAGAAAATTATAGATGAGCCTTCATGTCAAGTGGCAAGATCAGGTTGATTTATATCAATTACATGAAGCTCCAGGTCCTTTCCTTTAGAAAATCGTTTGGAATATTAAAACAAAACATTGGTTTTTATTGTGCTTTTCCTTTTCCAGACAAAAAAGATGAAAAACGAAGACATTCGAGGTCGAGGTCACGCTCGAGGAGGAGGAGGACACCTTCCTCATCCAGACACAGGTGACTGAGCAATTCCTTAGAAACACCTCCCACAGCAAGAACAACTCCTGCAGAAATCATTCTGGGGGAGAGCCTTGGGTTTGATGTAGGGCTCCAAAGCTTTAGAGCCATTTCAGCGTGCAGGGCTCCTGTGGGGGCCAGGCAGAGCTGCGGATGGAGCCTTTGGCCGGGTTTTGGGGGGTTCCCTGCCCTGAGGGCTGGGCTGGGAGCAGCCCAAGGTGTCCTTCCCGTGACTCCATGTTGGTGTGTCCCTGGCAGACGCTCCAGGAGCAGATCAAGGAGAAGGTCCCATTCCAAATCCAGAAGCAGGAGGCGATCCAAAAGTCCGAGGAGAAGGAGATCTCATTCCAGAGAGAGGAGCAGGAGGTCTCGGAGCACATCCAAAACCAGGTGATGACTCCAGGGAGTCCAGTCCTGAGCAGGGCAGGGATTGTCCCCTGTGCTGGCTGTGTCCAGCTCTGGGCCCTCACTTCAGAGAGGGGCTGGAGCACCTGGGGGGCTCAGCCTGGGGAGCCACCCCTGCCCCTCCCAGCTCTGCATCCCTGTCCCTGCACAGCAGATTAGGATGTGCTGTTTGAAAGTGACTTAATCTCTTTTCTACTTAAAAGGGATAAAAAGAAGGAAGAGAAAGAAAAGAAACGTTCTAAAACTCCCCCCAAAAGCTACAGCACAACCAGAAGATCCAGAAGCACAAGCAGGTACAGAAATGGGATTTTCCTTGCTCTCTGTGCCCAGCAGGATTTTGATGCACTTCAATCCATATTAAATAGAAATATTGTGATAGAGCAGCTGGTCTGTGGAAGGTGTCCCTGCCCATGGAAGGAGCTGGGACTTGAGGTCCCTTCCAGCCCAGACTGTGCCTGGATCCCATTGGATCACGATTCCAATGAGGATGTGTCTGGTACAGGTACAACAGCACCTGTCCCACCTGTGTCTATAAGATGCTTGCATTCTCCTGCAGCTTTTGAGGTAAATTCGTTGGGTTTACAACAGTTTTTCTTGCTCTGTGTCCGAATTTGCTGCTCCAGGGTCACTGCCAAGCTCTTCCTGATTTAGGGAATAAATCCAGGCAAAAAAGTTTCATTTTAAAAAAAAAAAACTTCCAAATTTAGCTTGCAGTTTTAACAACTCTTTAGTACCCTGTGAGCAGGGTTAGGGTTGGAGTTAGGGATGCATTTGTGGCTTTAAAAAAACAAGCAGTGATTTCCAAAGCTCCTGTGTCTCCCTGCAGAGAACGGCGGCGCCGGCGGAGCCGGAGCGGGACGCGGTCCCCGAAAAAGCCCAGGTCTCCCAAACGGAAAATGTCCCGGTCTCCATCACCCAGAAGGTCAGGGAAACACTTGCCTGGGAAGAACGGTGTCTGGGTGGGAAATTCCCAAATTGTGACCTCCAGGGAGGCTCCCAGGGGATTCTGTGGGGTGGAAATCTTTGCTGCTTTTGCGGAGCTGCTCTGGGGTTGGCTGGGAGCTCCGAGGGTCAGGGGTTCCAGGGGTGGTAGGAGTAGGATGTGCCACCATTCCCAGTCCCTTTGGCTCTGCGCAGTAGGAATCAGCTGATTTTGGGTGGCCTGGGTGCTTTGTGACCCTGTCCCAGGGTGGGGAGCTCAAGGTGCTCCTCTGTAAAACACGGGAGCACTGCTGTTTGTGCTGTCCACAATTTGGACTCCATGATCCCTGTGGGGCCCTTCAGCTCAGGAGATTCCATGGTTCTGTTTGCCACAGCATTGCTCAGCCTTGGCTTTGTGGTGCTGTCCTTGAGCCGGAGTTAAGTTGGGATTTTGGGTATTTCCTGGAAGCAGAGCCTGTTCCCTACTTGCCCTCTCCCATTTTCCTTTGGGTTTGCTGTGGGTAATGCTCTGGACACAGCTCCAGCCATGGAATGGGGTGATGGGGACGGGCCTCATCCTCTTCCTGCTGATCCTCATAGGCATAAAAAGTCGGGATTTTGGGTATTTCCTGGAAGCAGAGCCTGTTCCCTACTTGCCCTCTCCCATTTTCCTTTGGGTTTGCTGTGGGTAATGCTCTGGACACAGCTCCAGCCATGGAATGGGGTGATGGGGACGGGCCTCATCCTCTTCCTGCTGATCCTCATAGGCATAAAAAGGAAAAGAAGAAGGATAAAGACAAGGAGAGGAGCAGAGACGAGAGAGAGCGGTCAACGAGCAAGAAAAAGAAGAGCAAAGACAAGGAGAAGGATCGAGACCGGAAATCCGAGAGCGACAAGGATGTGAAAGTATGTTCCAAAAAGCCCTGGAGCTGCTCCCAGCCCTGCCCCACATCCCCCCCGCCCCGGCCCACAGGGAAGTGCTAACGTGTCCCTTTCCCTGGCAAAGCAGGTCACAAGGGACTACGACGAGGAGGAACAGGGCTACGACAGCGAGAAGGAGAAGAAGGAGGAGAAGAAGGTGGCGGATGCTCCCTCCCCCAAAGGGAAGGAGCCCGGAGCCGAGAAGGGCAGCGGGGATCCGGGCAGGGAATCCAAGGTGAACGGGGACGACCACCACGAGGAGGACATGGACATGAGCGACTGAGCCGCCCACAGCCCCTCCAGTGTGATCCTTTATGCTGTACTTGTTAATCCTCAACCTAGATGTATCCAGCTCCGAGCTCTCCATGGTCTGTCCATCCCGATACTAACTCACACCCAAAGCTTGAGACAGGGATCCCCTGCTCCGGGGCCCAGCTGGGGCCGGGCCAGGCTGCAGGTCCCCCCTCCCTCCCTCCCTGCTTCCCTCCCTCCGGAGTGTCCCGGGCTGAGCCAGCAGGGCCCAGCAGTGTGGCAGTGTCCCAGGAGCGTGGGGAGCGTGGCATGGCCCCCTTGTCCTGTGGGAATGCCCTGGGAGTGTGGCACAGCCCTCCTGCCTGCAGCCACCGAGGGGCTGCCGGGGGCCTCCCGGGCACTCCGGAGCCGGCCTTGGATCGCACCAGCTCTTTGTGCTCTTGGCTTTAGTTCTGGTTTTAAGCCATGTGCTGGGCTTGGTTGGGTTTGGTTTCCCGGTGCGTTTGGTTGGCTTTGCCCAGGGTTCTGTGCCCTGACCTTCCTGAGGGCTCTCTCCACTGCGTCCATTCAGCTCCACCCAGGGCGAGCTGGGATGGTCTGACCCGGGGAAGGGGAATCCTGGCCGTGCCCAGTGAGGGAGGGTTGGGGGAGCAGCCTCAGCCAGGGCTGGGGGCTCAGGAGCTCACCCGCTGCAGCAGGGAGTGCATTTTAAAATGACCTGGGTCTGTTTTTAAAGCAAGTCCATTGATAATGTACTTTTTACTTGATCTCAAGTTGTACAAACTGATGAATTTGTGTTCCTGTCCCGGCCGTTCCCTCTCTCCCGCACTCGGTGATCCCATGGTATTTGCAGAGTAGTTACCCAAAGCTGTTCCTTAGTTCCAGCAGCTCCAGAGCTTTTACTTTTGTGCAGGTAAAAAGACAAAAGTAGCCGACAGTCTGTGCCATGTCGATGTACAGTTTCGGAAAATGTTTTACAAAACTTTGATAATAAAACCCTGAAACTTCAACTCCTCTTCCTAGAAAACTCCTGGGTTTTATTTCCACCTCTGGGTGCACCAAACTTAACCTGATTCCTTACAGGGGGCTTTTCCATCTCCTTGTTACAGTAAAGAAGGAATTATTTTACCTCTGGGGGGGAAATGGGTTAAAATGGGAATGTGGAGGTTTGTGGGACTGCTGAGAAGGACCTGGGAGTGCTGGTGGATGAAAAGCAAGAGAAGGCTCTGGGGAGACCCTGCCTGGCAGGGAGCACTTGGAGCAAGCTCACGGCCACAGCTGCAGTTGGGAAAATCCTTGTTTTAACTGGCAGTGGCCGGAGTCCTTCCGGGAAGTTTTCCTGCCCCTTTAGAAACAGGAGATTTTCCATCAGCAGATCTGTACCTGCAGAGGGAGGCCCTGATCCCTCTCTGAGCTCAGGAGAGCAAGCCTGAGTTAAAAACTTAATAACCCCAACCCCATCCCTCCAAACCCCAACAGCCCTCCCTCAAAAAAACCAAAAACCCAGAAGAACCCAAAACCCCCAAGCAGTCTCCCTCAAAGCGAAAAGAAAACACCAAACCAACAATTCCCTCAAACCTCCCACCCTCCTGCAAGGCCAAAGCCTCCAGGGCCATCCAGGCTTTGCTCCCCATTCCCCCAGAACTGTCCATCCTGTCATCCAGGGGAGGCTGTTCCTGGATGGAGGAGGTGACATTTCTGGAAGGATTGAACAGAGTTCAGTGAATTTCAGGCTCCTTTTCCCCCCTCCCTCCCCAGCAGCTGCTCCCAACCTGCTCCCTCAGCTCCTGGTGAGGCTGGGAACTGCTCCCACATCCTTTCCCCGTAAAACCTGGGATTCAGAGAGGGCCGAGAAGAGGCTGTAATGAAAATGCAGGATTTTATTTAAAAAATGACCAAGAAAATGCCCTTGCAGAACGCAGCAGCAGGAGCTCGTTCCCTCCCCTCCGGTCCCGCTCCCACAGCGCAGCCGAGGCCGGCGGGACAGCAGAGGGAAGCCTGGATTGCACAGGTGGAGCAGTTTCCAAATCCAACAGCATAGTTTGGTCTTTATTCTAACAAATGATACAACCCAAAGTGACGATGAGTGAAGGGAAGGGAAAACCAAGAGAGGTGACTCGTTTTCCTTGGGAGTTACAAACTGTCAGGAAAAGAAAAGTGAAACTGCAGCATTACAGGAATTGGTTAATCCGGATTAAATAACGCAGTTCTCCTGGCGGGAATTACAACTCAGGAGCAGAGACAGAAAATAACAGAGGACGACTGGGAATATCAATGGAATCCGGGGGATTCCAGCACAAACACATCCGGGCGGGACGAACGGACTCGAGGCAGGACCAGGGAATTGCTGTGCTGGGAGTGCAGTGGCTGGACAGCAGCTCCAGAGAGCGAATCCAGGGTGTTCCCTTTGCCACGGGCAGAGCAGGAGCTTGGAAGACCAGAGGAACAGTTTGGTTCAGAAACAACCCGCGGGATCCTTCCGCAGTGAGGTCGGAATTGGGTTGAGCAAAGTTCCTGGTTGTCTTTTAAGAGCCATAAAAAACCTCAGGAAAAAAAGAAGTGGTGGGAGGGGAGCCCCAGCCTGGGCAGGAGCAGTGGGATGTGATTCCCACCAGCCTGGTCCAGCTCCCTTCTCCTCCTGCCCTGGACTCCAGCTGGGGTGTCCAGGGCTGCTCCTGGTCCCCCTGGCATTCCCAGGCCACAGGGAGGAGCTGGAGCTGCTGCACTGACACGGTCCATGGATCTGTGCTCACTCCCAGGGACCAAACCCTCCTGGAAAATCTGGCCTGGCCTCCAGGAAAATGGGGAAAGCCGAGGTGAGGCTCTGCTGGATCAATGCTGCTTGGAAAAGGAATTCCCCAGAGCCTGGGACAGGGGAGGGACCCTGTGCCCCAGGCTGGGGCTGGGAACACCCTGGAGACACATCCGGGCCCACAAACATTCCCTGTGTCCATGCAACACAACCCAGTGACAAAAACAGGCTTTAGAGGAGAAAACATGGATATAAACATGGATCTCTACGTGGGCAGCCCGTCGGGATCCACAGGTTCAGCCCAGTGTCCCTCTAACTGAGAATTCCTGCAGTGCATCCCTTGGGAATGCCCAGGTATCCCTACGTGTGAGAACTCCTCACCCGGAATGTTCAGAGAGGAAACACATCCCAGGAGGAGGGAAAAGTACTGAGAGCAGCTCTGGGAGCCCAGGGGCTGCCCTGGGAGCTGGGGAACAATCCAGGGAATTCCCATCCCTCAGCTCCACAGGGAGAGCAGGAGCAGCCGGATTTCCTGGGATAACCCAGAACAAGGACAGCCCCAAAGCTGTGCCCACAGTCCAAGGCAGAACAAGCCTTAGGAACAGCTTCCTGCAGCCCCTGGAAGTGTCCCAGGGAGCAGCTGTGTCCTGGGGGGTGAAAATCCCCCAGGTCTGCAGCCAGAGGCCACAGGAATCACAGGAAACACTTCCAGGAGCTGCCCTGGGCTTTGGGCAGACACCCCACGGCCACCAGGGGCTGGTCCAGGGGGGACAGAGCCACAGGAGCCTCAGTCCCAGAGGAGGCCACCCAAAACCCTTTTTGTTTTCCAGTTCCAAGGCCAGGATCCACCCTGGGATCCCACAGTGGCTGCCCAGGTCCCACAGCCCCAGCGACGCTTCCACGGAGCCAGGGATGAATTTGGGATGACCAAAAATGCAAAGAAACACAAACCCACGGATCCTCCCTGTACCACTGAGCTGTCAGTTCATCCCAGAGGTGTGAAACACATCAGGAATTCATCATGACTTGGGAGAACAAGTTCCATCATTCCCAGAGGATGCTCCACACCTGCCCTGACACGGCACTGCAGCAGTCATTTCCCTTTGCTTGTTTTCCCTAAAGTTTCATTTTGGATTTGAGTTTGAATTAAGAACAAAGCTGCACTGCTCCCCTGTCCCAGTGCTTCCCTGTCCCAGTGCTTCCCTGTCCCCCAGGTCCACAGAGGTGCTGGGAAAGGACCAAGCCCACCCTCCCACTCCAGTGCTCCTGGACTTTGCTGACAGTGATTCCCTGGGCCTCTTCCACGTCCCTCCCCAGAGCAGCCTCTTTGGGATGGATCAGAGATTCCAGCAGTTTGGAATTCCCTGCTCTCAGGTGTGCCTGACACCTTGCCCTGTGCTGAGCCCCTCCCTTGTCCCTTGTGCTCAGCACAGCTGTTCCCTCTACTGAGCATCAATGATCCTCTTCATTATAAACTTTGATCCTTAACTCTATGGAATTCCAGAAAAAGTTTTACCTACAGTGCACAAAGAATATAATTTGGAAAATATTTACATTTTTGTACAATGACACCACAGCACTTGAATCTAAATTTCTTCATACAAACAAATAGCACCATCAGCCTTCTGCACAAATCTTGCCTAACAAACCCCAAAAAGGTGGATTATTGTTAGATGAGGAGACTGGAACAACTGGGAATGGGAACAAGCTCGAGGAGCTGGAGTACTGAACCATCCGTGAAGGGGGGCTGGACAAGATGAGCTGTAAGGTCCCCCCACCCCAAACCAGTCTGGGATTCTCTGTGATTTAAACACGAAGAGGCAGGAAATGCATGTGGGAACACCCCAGCAAAAGCTGCCTGCGAGCACCACCATGGCCCCAGTGCAGGGAGAGCTCCTCCTGCAGGAAGGGGCAATGCCTGAGCCTTTCCCAGTTCCCACACACTGACCTGGTGGTGCTCAGCCTCTCCCAAGTGAGGGTCAAATAAAGGATTAACAAGTGACATTCCTGGCCAGGCAGCCCTGGAGTGCCCCCCACCAGCCCAGGGAGCCAGGCAGGGAGCAGGGAGGGAAGGGGGAATGAAGGGATCAGGCAGGGACAGCGCTCCGGAGGTGCCTCGCTCCCTGCAGAGCACAGCTGGCTCTGCCTGGGTGCAGGAGGAAATCCAAGTGTCAGTGGTGCCCATTTGGTTCATTCATCTACAGCCAAGGCATTCCTTCAGGATACCTTCCAACATTCCGTGGCTGAGCTGGGAGCTCAGGGAACAGGGAGCACGGGAAGGACAGGGGGAGCTCACCTCACCCCCAGCCCCGGGCCCAGCTCGGTGCCAAGGTCCAGCAGTGCCTCGTGGATCACCACAAGTGTAAAAAATTTAAAAACCAGCAGCTCCTCCCAGCTGGGGGTGGCATCTCCCGAACCAGGAGTGGCTGTGCCAAAGGGGATGGCAGCAGGAGGCTCTGGGAAGAGGGAGCTGGAGGGGCTGGATGCCCAGAGCAGTGCCAGCACAGCCGCACTGCTGCTCCTTCCCTTCGCTGCGGGCTCACGAGTTCATCCCTTGCTGTGCCCCACGGCTCTGCCCTGCTGGGGGTGCAGCCATTCCCTGGCCCTGGGATGCCGGGGTGGATGTTCCCAGGAGCTCCCAGCCCCCCCTAGAGGTCCGGGAAGCGGCTGGGATCCTCCTTGTAGTCGTCGGGAATGGTGAAGATGGAGTCATCGAACTCGTCGTAACGGAACTCCTGGAACGTCACAGTGGCCGTGATGGTGGGGAACACCGGGATGTCTGCGGGGACAGGGACAGTCAGGGACAGCCAGGAGTGCCACCAATCCCACCCCTGCAAGGCTGGACGGGGCTTGGAACAGCCTGCAAGAGTGGGAGGTGTCCCTGCCCATGGGAATGGGAGCACGAGCTGGAATTTGAGGTCATTGCCAGGAATGCTGTGCAAATATGGCACAGGTAGGGCACAGCCTACCTGCTCACACAGCTCCCTGCAATTCCAGAAACCTGTATCCCCTAGGAAAGGGGTTACTGCTTCTGGGATCATCTATACCATGGATAAGCTGATCTTAGACATTTCCATCTGCTACAAGGGCAATAGTTTTCTATTTTTCACTTAAAATCAATGTATCACCAGTGATCCTTGAAGAACAGGAAACACAGGAATGTTACAAAATACTCCACACCTGAGATCCTCCCCTTTGCAGGAATAATCCAGCACATCCCACTGCCCTTGGAGCAAGGCCCAGCACTTCTGTGCTCCTGAACTCTCCAGCAACACATTCTTAGGTGAGAGTTCTTCCCCAAAATTCCATAAAAGACCTTCTGAACATATTGCAAGAATAAACATACATGTTCAGATCTGGATTGGATATTTGGGAAAATTTCACTTGGAAAGGGTTTTCCAGCCCTGGAGGAGTCCCCGTGCCTGGAGGGATTTCAAAGCCATGTGGATGTGGCACTGGGGGACATGGGGCAGTGCTGGGGAATGGTTGGACTCAGAGGGCTTTTCCAACCTAAAATTCTGGATATATAAAGCCCCAGGAGTTTTGTGTGCTCTTACCTAATTTGACAGGAAAGCCTGGTGGAAGCTTCATTTGAACAAATTCTCTAAGTTTGTTAAAGTGCTTGAAGGGTGCAATGACTTCTAAGACATTCAACAACCTGCAAAGAGAGCAGAGCCCGTGACAGATCCTCCTGCCACCTGTCCCCTGTCCCTGTCCCTCTGGAACAGGAAAACATGATCCAAAGGGCCCAGGGGACACAGAGGGTGACAATGACATCATCCCTTCTCTCCATCCCAGGGCTTCAGGGTCACCCCACATCCAGAATTACAACAAACCAACAGCAGGATAGCAGTTCCTTGTCCTCATTTTCCACAGGAAAGGAGGGATGAGGTATCACCCACTTCTCCATGGACATGTGGAACTGACCTGGCTTTGCACTGGGTATGGGGACACAATTTTGTGCTGAATTTGTTACAGGGAAAACCATTTCAGAATTCTGTGGGATCAGATACCAGCTGCTGATAACCCTGCCCAAAACTCTGCTCTTATCAAGCCAGGTAAGGGCTTGGCTCTTCCCCAGCCCCAACAGCTCCCAACTCCCAGTTTAAGGGATTCCTTGCTCAACAGCCTGGCTGCACTCCCAGCCCCCATTCCTGGGGATCTGCAGGGCTCTGCAGCTCATGAACACATTAAAACATTCCCAGCAGGAATAACCCCCGTGGCCAGGAGCTTCGACTCACGATTCGATTCCTAAGGGGAATTCCTGGCTCATTGCTATCGTGGCTTTGAAGGTTTTCTTGCTCTCCTTGCAGACCAGCTCCCTGCCCAGGTGAGGAGCTCTGTGAGGGAGAGGTAAAGTCAGTGTTTCCCAGGAAAATCTTGGGTTTAGAGGAAGGAAAACAGACTTGGGTTGGAAAACATCAGGCAGGGAGGAAACCCTACTTTCAGAGGGTTTGCTTTATTATAAAGATAAAAAAACTCTTAATTTAGATTACTCTGAGTTGTGCTAAACCAGGAGACAAGACAAAACCAAGAAAATTATTCCAATAAAATAATTCCTTGTAACATGGTGTTAATAAACCCTACATGAAGTGTTTATTAACCACTACCCAGAAATGCCCATGGCAGGGGATGGAACTGGATGGGCTTTAAAAGTCCCTTCCAATCCAAAGCATTCCAGGATTCCCTGCCTGTAGCTGAGGCACTGACACTGCTCCCACACACAAGGATCACTTCCCAGCCCTCTGGAGAACAAACAGCGAGACACCAAACCCAGCGCTCCTCCCTCCCCACACAGCCACACACAAGCAGCACCCACCAAGTGGAGAACCCAAAACCCCCAATCCAGGGATGCAGAGGTGTCCCTGGAGCCCCTGGCAGACCCAGCAGCACTCACTTGCCACTCTCTGCAGAGATGTACTCCTCCCAGGAGATGGTGTTGGGGGACGGCGGCGTCAGCGACTGCCGGCGCACGGGCTGTGGGACAAGGACAGCTCAGCTCAGCGCTCCCTCCCTCACCCTGCCATTCCCACCTGGAGCTGCCCCTCAGCTCCAAGCACAGCCATAGTGCCTGCCCTGCTCATGCCAGCCCTGCCCTCAGCCCCCACTGAGGTGTTTGGCCTCCGAGGGCACTTTCGATAGGACTGGGCTGTGCTGCTCCACCATAATGAGTTAATTCAGGGCTCCGAGTGCCAAGGCAGCAGCTCCAGCTCACACAGAAATAAATTAATCACTTTAAAAGCTCTGTGTGTGCTCCCAGCTGAAGCCTGGCTCTTCTGAAGAGCTCTTGATTTCCTGGTGCTAATCACAGGCTTCCTCCCGTTTTAATGAAGCTCAAAGGAACACGATTGCCTTTCTGGCTTCCCTTTCATTCCCAACAATCAACGTTGGGTCTAAAAGAATCCGCAGTTGATTTGCCACAGCCAAACCCCTCATCTCTTCTAAGAGACAAATTAAGGCTGAATACCCAACATAACCACAGAAATCCCTCTCTGTGTGCACTAATCAGGCTAATTCATTAATGCATCACCAAAATTATACTTGTGGGTCATGTTTGTGATTTTTAGATTATGCCAATCAAAAGAAAATAAAAACATTATCTATGTATTTTGCACCACGAGGAGCGGTGTGCAAGATTATTCTCCCACATCCTGGGCAAAGTTAATCAACTATACCTCAAAATTCTGCTCCATGAGGTTTCCCCCTTTGCTCAGGCTCTCCATGATTGCTTTATTCCGAAGGATGTCCTCCTCACTGAGATGTTCCCTTCTTTTCCTGGATTCCAACACAAGTCCATTCACCAAGTAGAAATCTGCCAGGAAGTTTCCTACTCTTTCCTGCAAGAAAGGAATCAGGACATTAATGACTCACAGAAGAGAAAATGAAAACATTTTGATTCTTGTGTATCAAATAATGGCAATAAGGGAACCTGGGGACTGAGCTGAATTCCCCCAGCCCCTCACATGAGCTGGCACTGGGCAATCCCAAAAATCCAGCACAAACAGGTACTTCTTATGAAGGGAAGCTTTGAGACAGAGATTGCTGAAGAATTTGAGTGAAATCCCTTCCCAAAGCACTCCCATCCCTGCCTTTCTCCAGCAGGAACACACACTGAATCCTTCCTGCACTCCCTGGAATCAACCTGCAGAGATCAGAGGCTCCTGGAACAAAACCATTCCAGCACAATCTGTCCTCCCCCTGCCCAACAGCTACAGAATCTTTCTTCCTTGTTCTTCCTGCTGAAGGCAGTCCAGCCAAGAGATTCCACATGGAATGATCTTGTGATAATTTTGGATAGAGGGGCAGGGATTTTTCCTCTGTCCTGAACACCTTATCCTTTCAGAATCCTGGATTGGTTTGGGCCAGAAGGAACCTCAAAGCCCACCCCATTCCAGCTCCCTGCCATGGCAGAGACACCTTCCACCATCCCAGGCTGCTCCAAGCCCTGTCCAGCCTGGCCTTGGGCACTTCCAGGGATTGGGCAGCCAGAGTTTCTCCAGGAAATCTGCTCCAGTGCTTCTTGCAGTGCCTCTCCCTCCTCCCTCCTGCCCAGCAGCAGGCTCTGAGCTCCCCCTCACTCACAGTTTTGTCCTCCCTGAAGAGCCACCCCGTCTGGGCCCGCGTGAACGTGATGGATTTGGTGGATAAAGTGGCAGAGTAAATATCACTGCTCATCAAAATGTCAACCTCCTCTTCTGTCTCCATCTCAGATTCCTGGAAGAAAAATTCCCAAATATTCAGCAGAACTTAGCAAACAACGATGGCTTCCCCTAAAGATACACCAATAAATACAAATCCATAAGCCTTGTCCTTTGGATCTTTTCCCAGAAGCAGCATTTCCTGCATTTACAAGCGGTTTCATAAAACCTCTGGCCAAATGGTTTCCAAATAGTTTAATCTTGAATATTAATGTGAATAAAGCATCCCAATGGGATTTATGCAGCAGCTCAGCAGCCACACCCTTTCCACAGGCAATAATCCATCTGCTTAAGTGATTGGGGGATAAAGCTGTAATTAAAGACTTGACTAATTACAGGGGGTCCAGTGAGTCAGACCCTCAGGTTGTTATCAGCTGAACTGGCCACAGAGTGACTAAAAGGATGCAAAGCAGGGGGAACAGCTCTGAAAACCCACCCGAGGACACCTGAGTTCAGCCCAGTGGAAAGATTAAAAGCAGCACATCACAATTTAAACCACATCTCTCCAGTCTATTCCCATTCCAGCTTCTCCTTAACCAGAAATCTGGATTCAAAGCTGGTTTCCCTCACAAAATTCGGCGTCACCTTCACAGCTCAAGCTGGAACGACTGAGGTAAAAATTCTTTGGTATGCAGTTCTCTGGGTGTTTCTGAGGCAAATTTTGATACATTCCCAAAAAAGCCTGGGATGTGTCCCACCCCCTTCCCAGAGCTTTACCTCGTGGTGTATTCGCTGGTAAACTTTTTGCTCATTGTCTAAAACTACAAAAGATTCGGAGGGTGCGGCGTCACCGTTAAAAATGAAGCTTAAATCCCCTCGTTGGCACTTCATGTCAGTAAAGTCTATCAGAGTTGTGTCCAGCCTGTGAAAACAACCCCAAATTTCACAAAAACGACCCATAAACGCAGGAGGAAATTCAGCTTTCAAGCACGAAAGTGAATTTTCTTAATGGCAAACAAACACACAAGGGGCTGAGTTTTCATAGAATTTCCTAAGTGAAGCCTGGATGCAGAAATCGGCAAAAAATTGCTATAAGGGTAAAGTTATCTTCAGAAAATTGTATTTGATACTGGCAGCATGAGGAGGGGAGGGGGAGAGAATCTATTCAGTGCTACACACTGAGAAACAACTCCTCAGCAGGGTCCTGACTGGAATAACAACACTGGGACATGACCCAAAAGCTGAAGAGCACTCAGAACCAAACTCCTTTTTTAAAATTTGGTTTATTTTTATTTCTGTTTCTATTTTTCTCCCTCACCAACACCAAGGACATGCTCCTGCAGACCTGAATACCTGGAAGATGGAGCTAAGACCACGGATCTCTGTAGCAATTCATATCCAGTACTGCCAGAGCATTTATTTCTCATTAAAAGGTGGTTATAGAACCTGAACTTGGTGACTTCAACTCTGTGAAGTGGTGAGGAATTAAAACTCCTCATAGATTTGCCTCTGATTCCAAGGAAAAACCTGTATTTATCTATTTCCCCTCAGTTCAAGCCTCATACAGGCAGAGCATTCAGAAATGAGAAGGAAAGCAACAGCCCCAGACTCAAATTTCACCTAAAAATTCACTTTACAGACCCAAGCTGCCCCTTTAATACAACAAAAATTCCTACAGACTGAATCTCCAGAATCATATTCTTCCCTCTTTGTTTTAAATTTTGGCCCCTAAAGAAAATGCCAGAAAATACATTTGGTTCCAAACTAGAAAGAGCTGAGCTTGGAGAGACTCCTGAAATACCCTACTGAGTTTGTGAATTTGTCACATTAAACACCTTAAAGAGAGAAATTATATCACTTTTTGGTTTTTTTTTTAACTACAGACTGGAGCAGCAACACTTCTCCACAAAATACTGGAATTTATTTGCAATTGTGTTATAAATACCCAATCCCTGTTTTTCACTGGCACATCTGGTAGATAAAGCCTTATCCAGCTGAACTGCTCTTGCTCTATATTTCAGTTATATTCAGCTCAAAAGAGATAATCAGAGAGCCTGAAATTCCAAGGCTCAGTGCTGTGTCATGGATGTGCCCAGGCTCCTCAGGGATTCAGGCTCACTGGGAGCCAGCTTTTCCCTGGCACAGAAGGATTTGGGTACAAAAGCAGCACTCACCTGATATTTATACCTTGTTTGTGTATTTTACATGCATCAGAAGGCAGAATTCGGGAAAGTAAAGGCACTAAAGGAGGGAGAGAAAAGGCAATCAGGGCACTGAGATCCCTCTGCAAAGTATTCCCATTAAAATCATTCCATCAGTTTGATTCTGGATGTGTTTTAATGCAGATACAGCATTTTCCATCATCATCTCAGTCAAACACAACACCAAGGGTATTTCTATCTGATAAAATTGATTTTTTTGTAATTGTAATTGCACACCCCGCTCCCAATATCAGAGAGAATTTGTATTTCCATCACAGGTAAACCATTTATAAATCCTAATAACTGTGGCTGTTCATACTTTGAATTCTGGGATTTAACACTTTACATAATGCTCCAAGGGAAAGCCTGGATCCAATTAAAGCAGAACAGCCACAAGCATCAAAAATGGTTCAAAGTATTAATTACTAAATTAATAAAACACACAAAATCATGGAATCCCAGACTGTTTGGGTTGGGGATCATCCCATCCCACCCCCTGCCATGGACAGGGACACATTCCATGGCCCAGGCTCTTAAAGCAAAGAGCTGCTTCCCCTCCTTATAGTGAGCCACTGGATGAGAGAATTCAGCTCCAAAAGTGAACAAGCAAAAATAAATCTGGAAAAAGTCGTGTATCCTTTCCTCAGGACTCAGAGCCCAAGCACTGTGACTGTTCCAGCACAAAGCAGAGGAGAACAAGTGTGCTGCAGGCTGATTGCATTATCTCCCTGGGGAAGGGATGTGGAAGCACTCACCCCAACTTTGAAAATCCCAGTGAAGCTCTAGATAGAAGTCACCTAGCTGAGAAGAAAAGAACAATGTGTTAACAAGCTTTTCAGGCTAAATAACTGTAAAATTTGCTGGAAGACAGGCAGAAGTGTTTGGCAAAGAAAACTTTCTCTAAAGTTGTACTTGAATTTGTACTGAACTCAAACATCACTGAAGCTTTAGCTGCAGCAGAATCAATAATGACAAAATGATGTAAATATTTGAACTCACATTTTTAATCATTTCTTAATACTAATTCAGCTATCGAGCCCTGGATTGCAAAAGATTTATTGTAAACATGTGTTTAAAAAACACCTATGGAGCTCTCTGCTTGCTTTGATTGATCCCAACCAATCCCAGGGAATTAGAATTAATTATACAATAATTAATGAGTCAAGTTTCAGGCAGGAGTATTGCAAAGACCAGTTGCCACTGGCCTCATGGAAATGTGCTGAAGTCATCAGGTCAGACCTCCTGTGCCTCCAGAGCACGTGTGAGCCAGAGCCAGCCCCACCACGAGGTGCTCAGGGATCACAACACAGCCCAGCTTTCACAGGGATAACTTCATCAACTTTTGATAAATAACTGGGTTTCTACAAACTGCTGTCCCCAAACTGAGCAATATTTCACTGTGCCCAAGGGGAATTGGATGCTGGATGCTGATGGAGAATGAAACCAAAAATCTCCTCCAACACTGGACAAAAGTCATTTGGGGACTGAACAGACCAGGAAATTATTCATTGGCACAAGATTAAAGAAAGTCTTAAAAATCTAATGAAATAGAGATTCTTTAACTCTGAGATTGCAATGATGATGAGCAGGTCTGCTTTACACAAACCTTTCACTTGAATTTCTAGAAGTTGAAAGGAAGTATTACCTTAAAATAAACATAATTCTGTGACCCCTTAAAACAGAGCCAAGATTGCTTTTAAGAGCAGAAGATTGGTAAAAACATGGAAAAAACTTCCTGGCAGTTTTCCAGAGTGTCCATCCTCAGAGCACAAGTCACTGCTTTCCACCCCATCTGGTTTTGTCAGCACAACTCACCTCTTTCAGGGCTTTTAATAACCGAGGTCGCTTCTCTTCAACACTTTCCCTGGACTGCTGCTTGAGCTTCCTCAGGAGTGCTGAAACTACACAGGAAATAATCCATGAACTCTGTTTGTTTGGTAATTACAGGTGAGTGACTTATTTGAGGTCTAAAACCCAACAATGCAATGGAACATTTCATCAGAACTGAGGAATTAATCCCAGTTACAGGAACTGCACATTAACCTGCTCAGATCACCCCAGGAAGAAAAGCCTCAATAATTGTTTGTAACATTAACTATTGAATCATGTCAAGAGGGTTTGTACACAGGTATTAGTAAATATGTGGACACAAATACTGAGTAACATCTACTCCACTGAGAAAATCAGTAGTGAGGAGCTGACAAGAGGATGTTGTTGGTGGATTATAAATTAGTGCATTAATATATTAATAATACATTTATATGTGTAATAGATAGTGAGTTTTCTGCTACAGGAATGTACCACCACACATGGTGGTAATACCAAATACTATTTACATCCACCAGTGAGTAGCAGCAGAATAATTTGCTTTTGCTCCTCCATGTCTGAGGTGAATACATAATATTTGAATAATACATAATATATAAATTATATTTTCCCACTGGCCTCTTGAGATGCAGCCTAAAAGCCACATCCCACTGGCAACTGATACATGAACAAACCTGTGACCACAGGGAGCAGCTCCAAGGCTATGATCCTACCCAGGCCAGATCTATTTGGATCCTGTCACTGCCATTCCAAACCCAGAACATGCTCGTGCAGAGCCTTCCCATTTTAACTCTGCTCAGTCTGAGCAGAGTTAACAGTTTGCTTACGTAACCCAGTGCAATTTCTTATCAAGGAAATGGATGTGCCTGATCATGTTCAGATATAAAATGTTCAGCTGATTAAGAGAAACCCTTCAGAGAGCTGAAAGAGGGCTGTGGGAAAATAACCCAGCTTGAGAGCTCTGCTTTCCTGTTCTGAATGAGCCCCAGTTTGGGATTAACTGGCAAACTGGGATGAATGAAGAGGTGCTTACTCATCTGTCTGTCTCCATAGCTGATGGCTTCGGCCAGAGGGCTCCATCCCTGAGCGTTTTTCACCTTTACTGGAGCATTATGGGCTAAAAGCAGGTGGGCACACTCTGGAACAAAATATCCACAGTTATTTACAGTAAAGGATGCAGCAGGAGCAGTCAGAATAAAACTCTACCAAAGCAATTCATATCAGAGATATCACACAGATTATCAAAACATGTATCTGGGCTCTGACTCACTCTAACAAACAAAGTCATTTATGCAAGTACTTCCAGCACTTCCCTGTTCAATATTACCACTAAAAATAATTGGTGATCAACCACCAATTATATAACACTGAAGAGACTTGTCCCTCTTGCTACGTGGAGTTTGCTTTTTATAATATTTCTGCGTGTCAGATACACACACCACTATGGAATAAGGGTATTTATATTTAATGTATGACATCAGCTCTCTCTGCTGCACACACAAAGCAGAGAAATATCTCAGGGCCTTCATCCCTCTCCAAGGGGTGATGGATCATGGGGACATGGATTTGGGGCAACTCCCATCAGGAGTAGGGGAGGCAGAGGAGCCTGAGGCACCAACACATCCCTGGGATTTAAAGAGGGCAAACAGGCACCTCTGTTCCAGGAAAGCCTCAGAGCAGGTGTGGAACCAACAGCTGCATTCCCCATCCACAGGTGGACATGATGGTGGAAAAACTGAAGGAGACAAGGAGGGTTTCAGTGCTCCCATGTGCTCCTTGGAAATGGTTGTTCAGTTTCCAACCACAGGGAAAGCTCAGCACATGTCACTAAAGCCACCCCGAGCCGTCTGGAGGTGATGCAGCAGGGCCCAGCTGTCTCATCACCAAGACAGGGACTTCCTGGGTTATTTTCCTACCACAGGTGCCACAGGAAACTGCACTGGTCATTCCAGATGCAGCAGCTGTGAGTCAGTGGCAGGCTGAGTGGCTGGGGAGGAAGAGATCCCTCCCTGCTGAATAAACTCTCCTGTGGGATAAACAAAGGCCCTGACTAACCCAGCCAAGACACCGAGGGATTTTTATGGCTCCTTAAACATGCCCAGGACAAGAACATCACTCTGCAGGGAGCAGGCAAATCAGCTTGGAATCACCAGCCAGATTCCATTTCCAGTTCAATAAACAGGTTGGGAGAGCTGGGGGTGCTCATCTGCAGAGGAGAAGGATCCAGGAAGAGCTCAGAGCCCTTCCAAGCCCTGGAGGAGAAGGATCCAGGGAGAGCTGCAGAGGGACTGGGGACAAGAGGAGACAGAAAAGGGGGAATGGCTTCCCACTGCCAGAGGGCAGGGTGAGGTGGGATATTGGGAATAAAGCTCAGGTTTCTTTTCCCACTCTTCTCCTCCAAATCCATGTGGCATCTTCTTTCCAGAAAACCTCACTAGCTTGAAACACACACTGAAGGATCACATTCAGGAAAGGGAAAAAAACCCCTTTTTTCCTCTTGCCCCCAAATCTTCAGGATGACTGAAAAGGTAACAAAGCAAATGGTTCTACCCACCTTTATGTCCCAACATCACAGCAAGATGTAAAGGAGTGTTTCCTAAAAGAAACCATAGAAATAAGAGAGATGAGATGAAAGTTACCAGAATCCATTGCAATCCCTTCCTTAGGAAACTCCAGTTCCTGCTCTAACCCAGGAACACACCAACACCCGCCAGAGTGGCATTTGCTTAGATCATAATTGTCAAAATAAATATATTGAGACACATTTCATGGGCCAGAGAGGGTTTTGAATGATGCCTTGAAACTCACTCCAGGCAAAGAGGTCCAGAGGTGTCTTTGAGAAAGACACAACCCCTGTGCTCCTCACAGGCTGAAGGGTCTGATCCCTTCCCAGCCTGACATATCTGGGTTAAAAGCTACTCACGGATATGATACTGATTAAAAATTTAACAGCCTGTTTTATTAATATTTCAAAGATTGAGTACTCATTTTTTACAACTACAGTACTGGGCATATTGAGAAGGAACAGCACCTTCACTACAAAGCTGCCTTTTGGCTGTTTCCAAAGAAAGCTTTGGAGATGATCAGCAGCCTCTCAAACCTGTCCCCATTTTCCTGGCAATGCTTGTGACACAGGTGGTATTTGTGTTGTTAAATATTCACTGTGAGGCACCCAGAGCTGTTTTTCCTGGATTAATGCTGCTACCAGGCTCCTGACACACTTTATTTAGGGAGCTTAAGGATGTAAAGTTCTTTCATTTAACTGTATTTTGCACATTTAAACATCTTCTTAGAGCAGTCAAGAGAAAAAAATGCTGGAAAACAAATTTCTTGGGCAATTCTAACACACACACTTGGCTGAGAGTTATTCTCTACCTCCCATTTTGTCAGCAGGGAGAACCTGCTCTGTGCAGAGGATGTGCTGCACATCTGGAGAGGCTGCCACACGAATGGCAGCACCCTGCAGCATCAGGGAAATTCAGATGGAGATGGGAACTCTGCCCTGCTTGCCCAAGAGGGGCTGACAGGGCTGTTCAGTGTGTCCTGCATCTCATCCTTGCAGGACACTGGCAGCATCCCAGGCAGCCACAGCCCAGCTCATTGTACACTAACCCAGCTCAACTCCTGCTGCTATTAATAGCTGCTCCAGCATCTGGGAGCCAGCACAGCACTGGGAATCCTGGATGCTGCCAGGCTCTGGTAGGGGATGGAAATAACCTTCCTGAGGAACATGTTTGAGAGGGAGCCACACTGTGTGCCCAGGAACTGCGAACTACGTGACCCAAGGGGAAACACTGTCATAAAATCATGGAGACACAGGAATGGTGAGGGTGGAAAAGCCCACCAGGATCACAGAGTCCAAGCTCTGCCCAATTCCCACCTTGTCCCCAGCACTGAGTGCCACCTCCAGCCCTTCCTTAGACACCTCCAGGGATGGGCACTCCAACCCTCCCTGGGCAGTTCCAGTGCCTTTCCATGGACCACCCTTTCCATGGGGAAATTCCTGCTGATGCCCAACCCAATTCTCCCCTGACACAACTCAGGGATGTTCCCTCTGCTCCTGTCCCTGTTCCCTGGAGCACAGCCCGACCCCCCGGCTGTCCCCTCCTGGCAGGAGCTGTGCAGAGCCACAAGGGCCCCCTGAGCCTCCTGTGCTCCAGGCTGAGCCCCTTCCCAGCTCCCTCAGCCTCTCCGCTGATGTCAGATCCTCAGGGTCTTTTTTGCTCCCTGCCCTGGACATGCTCCAGCCCCTCAGGGTCTTTTTTGGAATGAAAGCCTCAGAACTAACCCCAAGATATGAGGTGAGGCCTCCTCAGTGCCCAGCACAGCCACAGCCCCTTTTCCCAAGAAATCAGTGCTCCAGCAGCTCCTGGAATCCTGCCCGTGCACATCCAGGTGGGCAAATGAGGCCTGCTGGCCCAAAACTTCCATGGACCACCCTTTCCATGGGGAAATTCCTGCTGATGTCCAAGCCACTTCTCCCCTGACACAACTCAGGGCTGTTCCCTCTGCTCCTGTCCCTGTTCCTGGAGCACAGCCCGACCCCCCGGCTGTCCCCTCCTGGCAGGAGCTGTGCAGAGCCACAAGGGCCCCCTGAGCTCCAGGCTCAGCCCCTTCCCAGCTCCCTCAGCCTCTCCTGGGGCTCCAGATCCTCAGGGTCTTTTTTGCTCCCTGCCCTGGACACGCTCCAGCCCCTCAGGGTCTTTTTTGGAATGAAAGCCTCAGAACTAACCCCAAGATATGAGGTGAGGCCTCCTCAGTGCCCAGCACAGCCACAGCCCCTTTTCCCAAGAAATCAGTGCTCCAGCAGCTCCTGGAATCCTGCCCGTGCACATCCAGGTGGGCAAATGAGGCCTGCTGGCCCAAAACCACACCTCAAACACAGCACCTGTCCCCACACACGAGTGGCCTTTCACCTCTGCTGAGGAACCTGCACACCTACAGGGAGCCAGGGCTGCTTTCCAGCTGTATTCCAGCAAGAGGATTTGTCTGTTAAGGATTTAAACTCTTAAATGCATGTTATAATCAAACTGTAAGTCATCTGCTAGGTGTAGCTACAGGCTTCTCCCAGGAAACTCATTGTTTGGGAATAATGACACTGGCCTTCCTCTGGGCAGTGATTTGGAGGTTAATTTAGGAAGCTGGGTAGGCACTCAATTAACACTCAATTGCTTTTAGCAGAACAGCAGGAGTCCCCCGTTCCAGAGGATTTGGCTTTCCTGCACTGAATCAAGACTAAAACAGGCCTGGATTATTAACAGTAAGTTCTCTCTCCCCTCTTTCCAATCCTTAGCACATCCCAGGATTCCTCTGGCTTATTTCTGAGTAAATCATCAGCTGGAGTGTCCCCCAAATAATTCCCAGCTCCAGTGTGTGTAAACAAGTGACAGATGGGAACAGGCAGGAAGAAAACAATAACAGGGAAATGTTACTCAGGCCTTTGGAATGTCAAGCCATCAAGAGGTTTGTTGTGGGGTTTTTTTTGAACAGCTCAAGTAAAAACTGGGAGGAAGATGATGAGTCAGAGATCCCCAAAGTGTCCCAACTCTGAACAGCACTGGGAAAGCAGGGAGATATTAATTAGAGATTTATATATGGATCAAAAAAGGATGGAATCAGTGTGTGTGATACACACTGAGGGTGACAGCACAGCAAAGAGGGATCAGGAAGTGCCTTCAAGGAAAGATTTGGAGCTGCTGCTGCTGAGCTGCTTGAAGGGGAACTGGAGGAGGAACAGGGAGAAGCAGCAGCAGGAATAGAGAGAGTGGGAAAAATCCTCCCCAAGTCTGCTGCTTTCATTCTAGCAGGATTTGCTGGAATGAAGGTGGCAGGATAAACAGATCTGTAGCTGGATTTGGAGCTCTGCCCTTAGGAAAGCACTGTGCCAGTTGCAGGGAACACTCCTGCCCATCCTGGCTGGGAGCTGAGCCCCGTGTTACTCTGCAGCCCTCAGCTGCCTTCCAGTGCCTGCACAGACACAGCTGGAATTCCCAATTCCATCACTCCTGCCACCGTGCCAGCCCCAGAGATCCTTCACCTTCATGCTCCTTTTGAATTTACAGACCACAGCTAAGCAGAGCCGATCTCCTTATCAGAAACACAACACAAGCATCCCCTTTATCACAACTTCTCAGACACCACACACGTGGAACTGGGAGTTCTCCAGCAGAAATGGATCATGTTACTCTTGAAACGGCTATTAAAAACAGAGATTAAAACCAGCCATGAAGGTCAAGCTGATCCCCTAGGCTGATTTATTTGTTAACAGTATAAAATATCCCCCAAATTAAAACGTTTTGAAATGTCCTGGCAAGACATTCAATATTTACAAATTTCAGAGCAGCACAAGGATCAGATTCCATCTCTGCCAATGACACTGCTGTGGACAGAGAATTTGCACAGGAGCAGCTGAGAACAACTCTCTCAAAATCCAGAGCCACAGCATTTAAAAAGAAAGGGAAAAAAAGGATTGATTTTTGTAGCCTGGGGAAATATCAAAAACTGCCCTGCCAACAGCCAAAGGAACTGCTCAGCATCCCCCAAAGCAAACAGGTGATAGCTCAGACATCCTAAAAGAGAATGAATCTTTTAAACGCAGTGGGGTCTTGGACACAGAGCAACACCCGGTCAGAGGCAGCTCTGCCAGCACAGTGCTGGCACTGGAGCTGACAGTGCTCATTCATATTACGAAAATCATGGAATTACGGAATTATTGCAATGGACCTTAAAGCCCATCCCTGCCATGGGCAGGGACACTTTCCACCTTCCCAGGATGCTCCAAGCTCTGTCCAACCTGGCCTTGGACATTCCAGGGATCCAGGGGCAGCCACAGCTGCTCTGGGCACCTGAGCCAGGGCCTGCCCACCTTCCCAGGGAACAGTTCCTGCCGGGATCAGGGGTGGATTCCAACGAACAGATCTTGAGGAGCGGCATCGAGGATCAGTCCGAACGGGCGCACCCTGAGGGACGGGATCGATCCCAAAGGGCACACCCTGAGGGACGGGATCAATTCCAAAGGGCGCACCCTGAGGGACGGGATCGATCCCAAAGGGCGCACCCTGAGGGACGGGATCGATCCCAAAGGGCGCACCCTGAGGGACGGGATCGATCCCAAAGGGCGCACCCTGAGGGACGGGATCGATCCCAAAGGGCGCACCCTGAGGGAGGGCGCACCCTGAGGGACGGGCGGGATGAGGGATCGATCCCAACGGGCACATCCCGAGGGGCCGGGACAGGGAGACTCCATGACTCTCTAAGCTGGGGTTCCAGCGCTCTCCCACCCTCCATGGAAAGTTCTTCGGGAAATGATGGGACCTGGACAAGTGTTCCTCAAAGTTAAAAACAGGACAGTCTCCCTGTCGTGGTGCGAGCTCTTGTAGGTGCAGTGTCAGCTCAGAAAGGACCTGTTTGGGTTGGAGCTTCCCTATTTCCCACTGAACGTCCTGCTCCTGGGCCAGTTCTGCAAGTTTCTCCTTCCAATATGGGATGAGTAATTGTCCTAAATTCTTGGTGAATTGGATTTTTTAATAATTCTCCCAGGGAAAACAACCCCCAAGTTGCCAGGGAGACCAGACCTGCTGTGATAACAAAATTACCTTCCTGGTGACCTTGTCTTTCCAAAGTTCACATCATCTCCCTTATCCCAAGTGACCAAGAAGAATTCTAGCCAGATTTAGGAATTCCTGTGCCTGCTGTCCCCAGCTGCTTCCCACACAGCTTTTTACAGTCCTAATACAGAATTTGAAGTAATTCTAGGGAACAAAGCCCCCAACAATTTGCTTTTGCTCTATGCTGCAGTGGTCTTTCCAATGAGATTTTTCTGTCTCTCCTCGTTTTTTGAGGAAAGTCAAACCCATTTGCAGACAGAATGTGAGAGGCTGGCACTGTGAGCAGTTCTGATGTCTCCTGTTCTCCCGTGCTGGAAACACACACGGAGCACGGCTGGTCTTGTGGAATGGAGGGATTGGCTCAGGTTTTAGCTGATGTTGGAAGCCTCATGCTGCATTTTTAATTACTAGAGGCATGAAGTCTCTGTTTACCAGCTTATTATGGACTCCCTTATTCACCCCAGAAATGGAACCAAGGCATTACTCACGGGAAGGGCTCTGGGAAAACTGGTGTTTGTAGGGAATCCCAACTGTAGGATTACTTTACACTTGCAAATTCTTGAGAATGGCTTTTTTGTCTGCCTATCAACAGAACTTTCATACAGCAAGCAGGTTTATCAACACACGATGGAATTCCTCCCTCCTAAATCCCAGGTTCCTGCTTGTGTGTGAAGCTGGGGCGTGGTCCTGCACACATTCGGAGGTTTGCTCTTCTTAGATCCAGCTTTGCTCAGATTTTATCCATATTTTCGTTGTAAAGAAAATGTTTCCTTACAAAATCTAATATATAAATCATTCATCAGTGGCCTTCAGCACACGTGTGTCCTTTGTCCTCAGAGGTCAAAGTGCTGTTCCATGGACGTCAGTCCACGTAGGAGAACCTTGGCAGGGAGACCCAGTGAATTAATTTTTAATCACAGAATCCCAGGATGGGTAAGGCTGCAAGGGACCACAGGGGCTCCTCTGGAGCCACCTCCCTGCTCCAGCAGGGACATCCCAGAGCACAGGGCAGTGTCCTAATGGCTCTGGAATATCCCCAGAGAGGAAAGTCCACAGCCTCTCTGCACAATCTGCTCAGGGCTGGGCACTGCCCAGGCCAGAAGCTCTGCCTCCTGTGCCGGGGCAATTGCTGGGCTCAGTCCCTGCCCGTGGCTCTGGTGCCACTGCTGGGCCTGGAGCAGAGCAAGGGCCTGCTCTGACCTCTGCACACAGGGACGGACACAGGGACACACAGGGACGGACACAGGGACATGGACATTCCCGTGCTGCCGCGTTATTCCCGGTTCCTCCCGGGAAAGGCGCCCCTGGATCCCGGGAAGGCTCCCCGGGAGCGGCCCCTCAGCGCGCAGCGGGCGGGCTCCCCCCAGCGGGCGGGCGCTGCCCGTGCAGGCCGGGCCCCGCCCCGCCGGCAGCCAATGGGAGGGCGCGAGGGCCCCGCCCCGCCGGCGTCGCAGCCAATGAGGAGGCCCCGCTCCGCCGAGTACCCGGAGCGCTGAGGGCCGGTCCCACAGAGACGCGGCCATGGCGGGCAAGGGGATGCAGGGGTTTCTGCCGCCCTTCAAGCACTTCGCCACCGATGCCGTCCACGCCGGCCAGGAGCCCGAGCAGTGGCGCTCCGGGGCCTTGGTGCCGCCCATCTCGCTCTCCACCACCTTCAAGCAGCGGGCGCCCGGCGAGCACGCGGTGAGTGCGGCCACCACCGGGGCGCTGAGTCACCCATAGCCCCGGTCAGGGCTTGGGCACACCCGGGAGGCCGCGAGCATCCGGCGTGTCCGGGCCGGGGCAGCGGGAGGCGGCAGGTGCTGGGCACGGAGGGAGCTCCCGGCGCGGATGTTTTCCCCCCGTGGCCGCTCCTGGGCAAACGCGAGCATCTCGCTGGGCCGGGAGCGGGGCTCTCGGCCGGGCAGGCGGCGGAGTCTCCTCACGGGGACACGGCAGAGCCGCTGCCCGCGATGCCGTGCCCTGGGCTCCGGGATGGCCCTGCTGAGCAGCGATGGGGCCGGAGGAGCCGCTGTGGTCCCTTCCAGCCTGACCCAGCGTGGGGCTCGGTGTTCCCGCAGCGGGCGGCCATCCGGAGCGGTTTGGGATGAGGCTGGGATGATTCCCGTGTGAAAGGCGGGGGAAGGGGAGCAGGGAGCACGCAGTGCCCCCGGGCTCGCAGGAATGCTGCTCCCGGCCCTGCACCTGCCTCAGGGCCCGGGCAGAATCCCTGTTCCACTGCACACACTTTGTGTAAGAGCCTGCTTCGGTTTTCCTTCCAAACGGAGGAAATATTTCCTAAGGATTTTGTGGATGCCCTGTAGAAAGTGCTGGAAAGGTTTTACAGGACGTGGCACAAAGCTGCCACTCCTAAATCAGCACCTGCTCCAAACTCACACTGTGCTGGTTGGGCAGGAGGAATTTGCCGTGTGATTCCTCATTCCACACAGAATCCCAGCTGTGCTGAGGAGGCCCTCAGGAGGAGCCACGCTGCTGTATCCACATCCTGATGACAGGATCCATGCTCTTGCCGGGAGCTCTGCCAGAGCGATCTGCAGGATTCCTGACTATGAGGAAGTTGACATTAAAGAGAAATCCTAAAAGCAAGCAAATCCCAGGGTGCTCAGCAGGTTCTCTTGGTAACAATTGCATCTGTGCATGCATGAGTGATATTTTCCTCATTAAATTCCCCTAGAATTTGCATAAAAGCTGTGGCACTAGGAAACGTGTGGGTTGTCAGGAACTGATGAGAGGAGTTGTCCAGTTCTCTGTGGGTGTGATGGAGATGGACACACGTTTTTCCTGAGAATTCCCTCCAGAGAGGCTGAGGAGTCTCCCTCACTGGAGACACCCAGAATTGTCTGGACACCATCCCGTGCCCTGTGCTCTGGGATGGCCCTGCTGAGCAGGGAGTGGGAGCAGGGCACCCTCGTGGTCCCTTGCAGCCTGGCCCAGCCTGGCATGCTGAGGGTGGTTGGACTGTACAGCCCAAGCCCTCTGTCCCACAGTGGCCACAGAAGGATGTCTGGGGATGTCATGGATTGTGCCAGTGCCCCCATGAAAGGTGTATCCCCCAAAATGGTTACTGTGAGATGTGACCCGGGAACAGAACAAAGCAGGCTCTAACTTGTCAGCTGCCTCTCCCAAGGTTCAATCTCTGCATTAACGGAAGAAACTGGCTTTGCCCGTGGTTGTGTAAGAGGAAAAGTCCAGCCAAAAATTTGAAATTTGGCCACTGATTGGTTTGACCATAACTTCCCAAAACCTCACTTCTGGGTCAAACCACGACAGGGGAGAAGCAGAAGAATGTGGCTCCTTGCCCCAGTGCACCCCAGGCCCCTTTCTCCAGCAGGGATGCCCAGCTGAATGTTGTGCCAGGACACCCTCCTGCTGCTCTGGGAGGAGCTGGATGCCCTCAACCAGGGCTCTTTAAGGAACCTAGAACTGCTGTTATTCCAAACTTTCCCAGTGCTCTCTCTCTGATGTTTGTTTCCTCCTCTCACCCCAGGGTTATGATTACATCCGGTCTGGGAACCCCACTCGGGACTGCCTGGAAAAGGCTGTGGCCACCCTCGATGGAGCCAAATACAGTGAGCATCTCATGGGTTGGACAGGGCTTGGAGCAGCCTGGGACAGGGGGAGGTGTCCCTTCCCGTGGCAGGGGGTGGCACTGGGTGGGCTTTGGGGTCCCTCCATCCCAAACCCTTCCATGGTTCTGTCACCACGGCTCTGGCTGTTGGCTGTGGGCAGGAGCAGCTCCAAGGTGGGGAAGAGCCCAACACTTGTGGTTCAGGAATGTCCAGCTCCATCCCTGGGTTTGTCTCCTGCTTCCTCATGTGGCTGATGCCTGGGCTGAGCTGGATCCATCCTTGTGCAGCAGCACTGGAGGCAGTGGGAGCAGGCAGCCCCGGGCCCCAGTCCATTCCCAGTGTGTCCCAGTGTCCATGCTGGTTCCATGCTGTGCACATCCATCTCCTGCTCTCACTGGCTCCACGCTCCCAGTGAGGCAGTGACAGGACAGGTTCTTTTCAGAGGCCAAGGGAGGAAGGCCAAGGCAAGTCTGACTTGTTGTGTCACATCAAACACTGATGATCCTTTCTCCTCAGGCTTGGCTTATTCCTCTGGCTTAGCAGCTCTTTTGAACATCTGTCACCTGCTGAAGGCAGGGGACACAATCATCTGCATGGATGATGTCTATGGAGGTGAGTACAGCACTCAGGGGCTTCAGCCTTCTTTGTGCAGGGGATCAAACCTGCCTGTGGCTCTCAGGAACTCTGAATCTGGGATGCCTGGGATGGCACAAGCCCAGCTGGAGGAAACCTCCCTGAGCTTGGAGGAAGCAGCCGGAGCCTCCCCTGGCTCTGGCAGGGCCACTGCCCGTCCCCAGTGCACCAACCCCGGGGAGCTGCCAGCACTGAGCACCCGGAGCCCCTGGGACTCAGCCCAGCCCTGGGAACTCTCTGACCTGGAGTTTTTTTGGGTTTGTGCAGCTGGTTTGGCTCGAGAGCCCCACAAATCCTGTGCTGACTGTGATTGACATCAAAGCCTGTGCAGATGTGGCACACAGGTTCCAAGATGTGATGGTGGCCGTGGACAACAGCTTCATGTCTCCATATTTCCAGGTGTGTGGGAAAAGGACAGGACTGTCACCTGTCCCAGTGGGGCTGGAGATCCCTTTTGGGAAGGGAAGCACCACCAAGGAACTGCAGTTTTGGGCTCTGCATTGTAAAATGACCTGCTCTGGTCCAGCCCCAGCCCAGGTGCTGCTGCCTGTGCAGCAGTGAAGGGGGCAGGGCGAGTCTGTCCTCCAGGAATGATGGAATTCTGCTCTTCCTGGTAGGAAACAGAACAGTTGCAAAGTGTTCCCTCACTTTGGCCTTTTTACAGCAATTCTTCTGTAGATGCTGTTCTGATCCACAAAGGTAAAACCAGAAGGTAGTGGAAGACAAAGCAAGCAAACTTCGTCCAGTATTTCTTCGAGACATCCACTTTACCTTTTTCTTCAATTCATTGTGTTTCTCCCCTTGTTTATCCTGTGTGAGCTCAGAGCCCTTTGGAATGGCTGGGAATGAACCTGAGTGCAGCCCCCCACGAACCCCACGCTGAAGGTGATCGACATCAGAGCCTGCGCAGACATCGTGCACAGGCACCCGGGGGTGCTGCTGGCCGTGGACAACAGCTTCATGTCTGCCTACTTCCAGGTGTGTCACCTGCCCCAGGGCAGGTGGATTGGGCAAGGGATGGGAAAGGCATTATATCAGATCTGTTTCCCAGGAGACCAAGCTAAGCCCTGGTGCTGTAGGTTTAAAGTCACCCTTTTTGCAGAGTGCACAGTGCTTGGTTTTGTTCAGGGTGCTGTGATCTTGCTGAATGAAGAGAACTCTGCAGAAAGTGTTAATGCTTAGCTCAAGCAGCTCTGCAGTTGGCCTGGGACATAGCAGAGGCTTGGGGATTTGCCCTGCAATGTGTTGTTCACTTCAGAATTCTCAATTTCCTCCAGAAAGGGCTGTGGAAGAACACAGGGTGCTGGTTAATGTGTCTGGAGCAGCCCGGTGCGGAGGGAAAAACAGTGCTAATGATTAATTGGTGGGAGCAGTAGGTGAGGTACCACACTGGGCTGAGAAAAGGAGAACTTCACAGTGTTCTGTCCATCAATATTGAGTGTCAAAGGCCTTTTCCATGATGGTTCTGGCTGGGCATCTCCACATTCCCTGGGTGGGAGTCTGCATTTAATGTGGTGGCAGCAGCAGTCTCTGCATCTGCCTGCTTCGTTAAGTATTAACTTTAACAGTGATGCCCTTCACTCTTCAGAATGTGCTGATACCATGTGCCAAGTGCCTTAATTAATGATTGATTAAAAATCTGGCACTGCTCAGCACCTCTTGCCCATCCACCTCCTGGTTTGTCTCACCTCAGGAGGCTCCTGGGCAGAGAGCTGGGAGCTGAGGGGAGAGAGCTGCCACAGGAACCTCCTTTGCTCATGTTCTCAGCTCCTCCAGGGAGGATCTGCAGCACCTGGAAAGGAAAGCAATTCTTTAGCTTTGCAGCTGGAGTCCTTCATTTCCCATGGGAATGCACTTTGTGGGGTCAGTGCCATGGCTTGTCCCTGCCTCAGCTGAGCAGCAGAACTGTTTCTTCCCAGCTCTGCACTGTGTGTTGGATGTGCTCAATCTCTTATCTCCCTGGAGCCTGTGGGAGTTGGAGCAGTGCTTTTAAATCACATTTTCTTGTGCTTACCTTGAATTCAGAGTGCCTCTCTGTACTGCTGCTTTTGGCCCGTGTTCTATTGCCATCCTCAGGTTTTTGTGTTTGTTTCTCCCCTTGTTTATCCTGTGTGAGCTCAGAGCCCTTTGGAATGGCTGGGAATGAACCTGAGTGCAGCCCAACTTGAATTATGATGTTCTTTTCCTTTCCTTTTCAGCGTCCCTTGGCCCTGGGAGCTGATATTTGTATGTCTTCTGCAACCAAGTACATGAATGGTGAGTGTGAGAGTTGAGCACATCCTTAGGGCAGGGATGGAGGGAGACTGGGAGGGAATTCCTGGCTGGGAGGG
>NW_024523779.1:0-2716 GCF_017590135.1 Pyrgilauda ruficollis
ACTAGCCTTAGTGGTGTCCCCATGCTCAGGAAGAGATTCAGCTGGCTTTGTGGGGTGCGCATCAACTCCAAATCTTATGCATTGAAATACCTTCTGTAGAATGAGACATAAAGGAGGAGGGCAGATTTTGCAGTTTATAAACCAGCCTTTTCTGTGGTGAGCTATAAGTAACAACAAAACAACACTGAACGGACCTGAAACATATGAAAGACCTTATCACATTAGGTAAATGGTAGTGAAGTGCAAAAATGTTATGTAGCACCTTGTTTGTCACTAAAGGGTATCCAAAGGAGGCTCTTCTTTGTTTTTCATTCCTTCTCTGATCCCAAATTCCCACTAGGTGTTGAAGAGTCTCAATTAACTCTTCATAAACCTGTTTCCTTGCCTGGATAAAAGTGGCTAGGCAGTCAGCAGTCAGGTGGGGAAGGAATGACCTCTGTTCCCCTTTGGAGCAGAGATCCTTGATGATGTACCATTAACTTCCAAGCCTCTTTTGGGTGTGTTGTTTTTTCCCTGCAGGGCTTTAAACATTTTCATGTTGGTGGGATTTTTTTCCTCTCAAGTCCTTGAGCTTGTAACTCATCTATCTGAACAATCTTACCTTCACCTACAATTTTGCTTTTCTTACCTTGGACAGGTCTGCTCAATTTGTTTTTCACAGCTTATTCTCACAACTTAGCAATTTTCTCAGAAGCTGGAGTAAAGGTTACACAGCTGCGCTGTATCAACTGGCCTTGGATTACACATAGCTGAACCCTTGAGATTACTGCTAGAAAAATGAAGACAAGAAGTTAATTCACCTTACTTCTCAAAAAAAACCAAAAAACCAAACAGTTTGGGATGAAGAATCAGAGTGATTGTTTCTTTCCTAGTCATGTAGCATCAAAATACTAGTCTGACTAAGTCTAGGTAACTTGAAGAAGCATCTTTTAATGAATTAGTCCTGAAAAGCAAAAATAGGCCTGAGGTAATTGCTGTCTGATCCTTGATCTAGTGCCTGTTGGTGATGCTTGAGAAAGATTCTCTCCTTGCTCAGAGCTGAGGGGGGTGCATAGAGTGGGACACAGGAGTGATGATCATGGAGTCATTAGGATCATGGATTCATGAGTGGGACACAGGAGTGATGATCATGGAGTCATGAGGATCATGGATTCATGAGTGGGACACAGGAGTGATGATCATGGAGTCATTAGGATCATGGATTCATGAGTGGGACACAGGAGTGATGATCATGGAGTCATGAGGATCATAGTGTCATGGTTGTTTTCTCTAGGAACAATATCTCTTTAAACAACTAAAATGGATAATGCTACTCTTTTTTAACTCTCAAGCTGTTTGCTAAATCTAGGCTAAGATACAAAGGGACCTGCAGCAATGTTTAGGCACAGGCACATCCTCAGATTAATTTACAGAATGTAGCTAATTACAATGACAGCTTTCTTGCTTGCTTTTTTTCCTGTAGCTTCTGTTTGCAGTAGTCTATGGCTAATAAAACTGTCAATTTTCTTTTACTTCAATAAAAGGTCACCCCCTGACAACAGCCCTGTGCCTCCTAACAGCTACTGCCTTTATTAATATTTAAAATGTACACAGTGATATTTCCAAAAGGTCAGACTTCTAAAAGACATAAAATGTCATCCCTAATTCTTTTCCCTCCCAGCCTAATTCTCTGCCTCCTCTTCCCCATCCACCATTTATATGTTCTATTTTAGGTACAGTATTTAGCATGGCTTGTGTTAAATCAGATAAACATCAAGTGTTTCCCTCTTGCAGTACTGCAGAGAGGCAAAGGATAAATTTGTCACTGATTCACAGTCCAATAAGTTGTGTACATGGATTCCAATTCTGGCTGTAGCATATATTCCCGTGAGTTAAATGAGTAATTTGTTCTGTCAGTTCCTGATTTAAGAATGCATTTAAGCCAGTACCTACCTTCAGGCAGGTAGGGTCAAGAGGGTATCAAGGCTTAAACTTTTTTCTCCCTGAGGCTTCTCTTCTTCCCATAACAGGCAGTCTACAAAATGGAGAAAGTAATACTTCCTAACCTCAGCTCTCTTTAGATGGTAATCTCTCTATTCAGGGTCAGCTTTTCCAAGTATATTTATCTAAACAGCAGCCTGCTCTGCCTGAAAGAGAATTGAGAAGGGAAAGTATGAACTTTGTCTGCTGGCCAGGTCAAAAAATTCTCACTTTTTTTCATGAGAAATATTATTATTAGAGCCTCAGAATATAATTTATTGCATCCTCTGCCCAGAGATAGGATTAAAACAGTCTTTCATTCCTGGAAGAAGCTTGATCATGCTGTTATTTTTAAATTTCTCCAAGGGTACAGATTGCCTGTTTTGTGGTGAATCATCATCTTTACTCATATTTCCCAACAGATAAGCAATATGCAGGCTCACAGGAGTCCTGGTGAATGAGTTACCAGATTCCTTCTGAAATCCTTTCAGAGAAGTCTGAACTGCAACTGGATGATCCTAATTAGTTAGCGATCCCTATTTTTTTCTGGAGGTTCTGCTGACACAATATTTCATTTTCTAGACTGTGACTGGTTATAACATCCACCTGAAAGCGCTCAACAAAGTTAATCTTCAGAACAAGATGAAACATTGAGGAGCAAGCTCTTGTTTGGTGTTAAGTTAGTTCCTCTGCTTTTTTCCACATGTTATGATTGAATATGAAGATACTGCAAGAGCTGATCCCTGACCAGTTACAT
>NW_024523780.1:0-2647 GCF_017590135.1 Pyrgilauda ruficollis
TTTTGGGGTCCCAAAGCTCCAATCCCAGAAGTTTTGGGGTCTCCCAGATCCATTTGGGGGGGATTTTGGGGTCTCACCTGGTTCCAGGTGCCTCAGTTATTCTCTGGGCTCTTGCCAGGAACACTGAGCACCCAAAAACCCAAAAACTCCCCAAAAATCCCAAAAAAATGCCAAAGAAAACACCCAAACTCCCCAAATTTTGGGGTCTCACCTGGCTGCAGGTGGCTCAGGTGTTCTCTGGACTCTTGCCAGGAACACTGAACAGTCAAAGACCCCAAATCCCCCCCCAAAAATCCCAGAAAAAAAAATTCCCCCCCAAAAAAAATCCCAAAATTGTGTCTCACCTGTTCCCAGGTTGCTCAGGTATCCCCTGGGCCCTTGACAGGAGAACTGAGCACCCAAAAACCCCCAAACCCCCCCAAAATCCCCAAAATTGTGTGTCTCACCTGTTCCCAGGTTGCTCAGGTGTCCCCTGGGCCCTTGACAGGAGAACTGAGCACCCAAAAACCCCCAAACTCCCCTAAAAAATCGCAGAAAACCCCCCCCAAAACCCCCAAATTTTGGGTCTCACCTGGTCACAGTGGCTCAGGTGTCCCCTGGGCCCTTGGCAGGAACACTGAGCACCCAAAACCACCAAAACCACCAAACCCCCCCAAAAACCCCCAAACGTTGGGGTCTCACCTGTTCCCAGGTTGCTCAGGTGTCCCCTGGGTCCCTGGCAGGAACACTGAGCACCCAAAACCCCCCCAAAATCCCCCCCAAACCGCCCCAAAGCCCCCCGGAGGAGCGCCTCACCTGGTTGCAGGTGCCGCCGGGGGGCTGGCAGTAGCCGCGGCAGGCGGGGGTGGCACACGAGGGGCCCCCCCAGCCCGGGGGGCAGAGGCAGCGGCCCTGGGGGTGGCAGCGGCCGCGGCCCGAGCAGCCGGCCGGGCACAGCGACAGCCGCCAGGTGGCGTTGAAGCCCAGCAGGTTGTAGTTGGCGTCGCTGAAGAGGTGCAGGAGCATCTGGAAAAAGGGAATTTTGGGGTTTTGGGGAGGTTAGGGGGGCTTCGGAAGGTAAGAATTTTTAAAAAAAAAAATCTCCTCTAAGATTGCCAAAAGAGGTGTTTTAAAATGTTAGAAAATCCGACCAAAAAAATTCCCCCCCAAAAAAAAAAAAAAAAAAATTAAAAAAATTTCCACCCCAACCCCCAAAAAAATCCTGCAAAAATTTTTAAAGTCTCCGGAAAATTCCAAAACAAAAATAGAAAAAAAAAAACACTCCTGAAAATCTACCAAAAAAAAAACCCTTGAAAAATTTAAAAAAAAAAAAAAAAAAAAAAAAAAAAAACCAAAAAAACACCAGAAATTCTCACAAAAATCCCCCAATGTTAAAAAAACCAAATTGTGCCCTTAAAACCTTTTATGTACCAAAAGATCTGATAGCACAGTGTGTAAGGTCATGTGATGAAATAAAAGACAAACTAAGTCTAGAGTCTACCAGGCCAGGGCTAAACTATGTTTTTTATGCTGTTTTAAGTACTTATTCAAGTTTGGCCTTCAATTTTCCATATTGCTCACATACTGGTTTGATTTGTGACTGAACTTGGTACACGTGTTGTTTCTCCAATTGGGAAAGTTGTTTTGGAGGTGAGCAGTGCAGAACAACAGAGACAGTCTTGCCAAAAGTACACTCAGCTGTTTTTTTCAAGGGTTTCTCAGTAAAATCTCCCTATGTACTCAAATCTAGTATTTAGCCAGTTTAACAATGAAAAGATGCTTTGAGTCTTTGTGTCAAAATATCTGACACCAGACTGATACCTAATGGTTGGAGGGGGCACTCCAGTATCAGAAAACCACATAGTTTAGCCCTGAGGAGAAAAAACCCAAAGATAGCAATGCAGGGCATCTTCTGTAATACCTTTCAGGTTGCTACAGAACAGTCTGCTGATTCAAGGCTAAAATACAGGTATAGCCAAGTGTATCTGATTTTTGACATTACTAGTGAAGGATGAACTTGTAGAGTACAGTCACTGACACTTGTCTGTTTTTGCTTTGGCCTCAGTAACAGTCCCCTAGAGATCAAGTGGCTATTGACAATCTGTTATAGTTGAAATCCTGAGAATATCATACGGAGTGAAGGTTTAACACCATTTGGTTTCCCTCAAACTATGCCCCTAGCTCTTTTTTTTTTCCAACTGAAGCTTTCAAACTTTACAATTTTCAAAATTTGTTTGGGAGCCAACAAGAAGAAAATAGTCTGAATTTTTCAAACTTGTAACCACAAAAAAAAAAAAAAAAACACAAACAAACAAACAAAAAACAAAAAAAATCCCAAAACAACAACAACAACAACAACAAAACAAACAAACAAACAAAAAAAAAAAACCAGAAATTCTCACAAAAATCCCCCAAAAAAAATTTAAAAAATCCCTTAAAGAATCCCCAAAATATTCCCAAAAAAATTCCAAAAAAATCCCTGAAAAATTCCCAAGAAATCCCAAAAAATTCCCACCAAAAATAAAAAAAAATTCCAACAAATCCCCAAAATATTCCCAATAAATTCCAAAAAAAATCCCCGAAAAATTCCCAAGACAAAAAAAATTCCAAAAAAATCTCGGAAAAATTCCCAAAAAAATCCCGCAAAAATTTTTAAAGTCTCAAAAAA
>NW_024523781.1:0-2616 GCF_017590135.1 Pyrgilauda ruficollis
TTTCCCATCCCCTTGCAGACATCCCTGCTGAGGCTTGAGCTCTGTGAGCTCCATCCACCAGCAAGCAAAGCCCTGTGCCTCAGTTTCCCACCTAGGAAATGGAGGTGGCAGCTCTGCCACATCCCCCAGGCACAGCAGCACCATCCCAAAAATGGGGCAGCACCCAGATATCTCTGAGCAAGGAACTGCTGCAGTGCTTTGGATTCCTATTTTAAAGCCCAGCTAATTAATCTCAGCGTAACAAACTCGCACACCCTGCGCAGAGCAGGGGAAAGCATCATCCTCTGGTATTTCCAAAATGCCAGCATGCCAGAAATAACCCCGCCAGCCTTTTCTCCTAGAGAATACCCCACTTGTCTCTGGAGAAGTGACAACCAGGAGCACCACGAGCCACCAGGACTCAATCCCTCCATGGATGGGAGCTGCATCTCTTGCACCGTTTTTCCCTGGAAACTGCCACAAGGCAGCCAGGATTAGCTAATCAGAGTTGAGGAGCAAATTAATGATTGAAAGAACTAGGAGAAAGGCAGATTTGATCCGAGATTGCCAGCTTTGCAGCTGGCTCCTACTTGCAAACAATTCATTTAGATTATGAAAGCAAGAAATTGAGTACAAAACCCCCTAGATTGTTTGCTTCCTGGAGAAAGAAAAGAAAAGAAATGGAATTTAGATTAAAAATTATGCAGAATAGTATTAAATCCCCACCCTCTTGTGCCTCCCCTCTTGCTGGAAAACCAGAGCTAATCAGAATTGTGCATTGTTCTGCTGCCAGTGTCAGAGCTGCCTCAATGGAGGAGAGATAAAATACAGGAGGTGGCATTTGCTGTTAACTCCTTAGGGTCCTGCCATGGCAAGAGTGGGAACACAGTGCCTGGTGCTGAAATCCCATTCTCCCAGCTCCCTTTAGGGGCAGGTGTTGGGGGCAGAGCAGCTCCTGCTGTGCCCTGGGGTGGGCACATTGTGTTCATTCACACACTGGGAGCTCTCAGGGGAGCCCTTTGTGCCTCCTCAGGAAGGATTGGTGTCCCAGGGATGTGCAGGTGCTGGATGCTCTCCCCTGTCGAGGGCACAGGCAGAGCCTCACTCCTGCTGTAGCTTTGTAGCTCCCCTGTGCTGAGGACAGATTTAATTGATTAGCACCCTGGTAATTGCTGCCTGGCTGTCCCCAGCGGCAGAGGGACACTGACACCCAACAGGTGATCGAGGGGACCAGATCACTGCCCTTGCCAGCCTGAGCAGGGCAGGGGCAGAGCTGGCAGGAGCTGCAGGAGCAGCTCATCCCCACTGGGCACGCCTGGCCATGCCCTCCTCTGGGTGGCTGTGACCAGGGCCAGTGCCCGGCCACTGCTGGGGGAGCTGGGTGCCAGCTCTGCTGACCCTCTGCAGCCACATCGACTGCTCAGCACTCCCAGCCTGGCCAAACTGACTCTTTCACCCCAAAAAATGTTCTGCTTCAGCCCTGTGCCCATGAGCCCTGCTGAGCCCTGGGAATGTCCTGTGTCACCTCCCAGAGCCACCAGCCTGGGAATGACTGCACAGCCAGCAGGATTTGCTGCCCTCCCAGCAAACTCGAAATTGGGCACTTGGGTTTCATCTCCTGAGGTCCATGGCTGGCTCAGGAAGCAGGAGGAGTTGATGGATCTGCTGGAGCTGTCCTTGGATCATCCAGACTCACCAAACTCGATCATCCTGTGCCATGCACCTCCCATGCCCACAAATATCTGCCTTGCTCTGGCTGACAGAGCCAAAAGCACCTCTCTTGGCCAAGAGCCACTACTGATCTCCAGGGACACCTCAGAGCCCCTTGCAGGGCCTAAAGGGGCTCCAGGAGAGCTGGAGAGGGACTGGGGACAAGGCATGGAGGGACAGGACCCAGGGAATGGCTTTCCACTGCCAGAGGGCAGGGCTGGATGGGATATTGGGAAGGAATTGTTCCCTGTGAGGGTGGGCAGGCCCTGGCACAGGGTGCCCAGAGCAGCTGTGGCTGCCCCTGGATCCCTGACAGTGCCCAACCTTCACACCCAGCCCAACTCTCCTTCCATGACTGTGATACCACAGGGTGGTGGCTGGTCCTTGCCTCACCACTGTCTCCCTGGGGGGGGACCAGGACCTGGGCTTCAGTCCCAGTTCTGTCCCATGGGACAGGCAGTGGCCCTTCTCCAATCCCTGACCTCCCCCTTCCCAAGGCACCATCTCCAGGCCTGTGGCAGCAGGAGCTGGTGATTAATTGGTCCCTGGCACTCCCCCGGGCCGGGCTGGAGGAGCACAAAGGGCGCTTTGTGTGATAAAGGGGCCGGGATGAGTCACTGCGGGGAATTAACCCGGGGAGGGGATGCTCAGCCAGAACAGGCACAGGAGCTCACTGCAGGCTCTGACTGGGTCACACGGGAGACCTGGGCTGGAAGTGCCTTGTCTGGGCCCTCCTGGCATGGCCACGGCCATGGCCCAGCAGCAACACCACTGCCCGTCCCCAAAAGTGACCAGTTTGATCCAGTCAACCAAGGCAGAAGCTCTGCCAGGACAGTTTCACACAGCGTGGGGTCAGCTGGGGCTGATGGGCCTACAAAAACTCCTGGGGAACTCAGCTGAGGGGATGGAGGGCCTGTCTGTCTGTCT
>NW_024523782.1:0-2683 GCF_017590135.1 Pyrgilauda ruficollis
CCTGCCATGGCAGGGGTGGCACTGGCTCATTTTTTTAGACCCCTTCCACCTCAATCCCATTCTGGGATTCTCTGGAGTTCCGAGCTCCCCATTTTCCCCCTCACTCATAAACCTCTATTGTTTCCTATTCTGGCTCTCTAAGAATATTGGTTAGTTTCCTTTAAAAAAAAGAGAAGAGGAAAAGGGAATGAGCAGCTCTTGCCACGAGGCAGCAAAATCTGTCCTGGCAATGCAGGGTGGCACAAGAAACCTTTTCCAGCTGCAGTGAGCAGAAGTACTCAGCAGAGCTATGGATTTGGATCATCCAAGGAGACTTCCAGTTATTTCCAGAGTCAGTTACCAGCCAGGAATTTGTGGTTTTATGGCAATATTTAGAGATTCAGCAGCTTTCTCTCCCCCTCCAGGCAGAGCAGATCACTTGAGTGAGCTGGAGAGCAGCACTCAGAGGGAAATAGGAGCAGAGGCAGTCACGAGGAGCAGGCACTTGGAGAAAGGCTTTGGAGAGAGCTCCCAGGAAAAATTATCCCTTCTCAGCAGCTGCTGGATGGCACAGCCCTGCTGGCAGGCCTCAGCACCTGCTCTGCTCAGGGCTGTGCTCATCAGTGTCACTCATGTCCCCGTGCAGGGAAGGGATGCTCTGCTCCCACGAGCAGCACTTGGACTGCAGTAGGAATTTCATCTGGATCTGCTTTTTCCTAACCTGAGCTGTCTGTGAGCTGAGCTTTGGCTTTAACCCCATGACTTTCTAAAGCCCCACACTGAGGTCACGCCCTGTTTGTATTTGGGTGTTTCTGGCAGTTTCTGTTCTAACAAGCAGCATTAACGTGCTGTAATACATTGGAATAAAAGTGCTTTATTTCCTGCTGGAATTGCATGCTGCTTGTGGACTTAGGAATAGGATTTCCAAGGGATAGTGCTAAGCTCAGAGCCATTTTCAAAGGGGCAGGCAGAAAGTCATTAGCAGCACTTGGATAATAAATTCTTCCCATTCTGCATCAGTGAGATTTGTGATCCCCTTTACATATAGTTTATTATGATCACTCATTGGTTATCTTTTTGGCACTATTAAAGTAATCTGGAAAAGTATATTATGACCACTACTTTTATTATAGGAGGCTCCTAAGTAGGAACACAGGAACACTGAAGGGGAAATAGAAAAGGGAAAAGATCTCCTGGGTTGGCACATCCTGTCTCCTGCTGGCACATCACATCACATAATTCCTGTCATAAATACAAGTAATATAAAACTCTGTGTTTTGTTCACTTTGAAAAGAAAATGTTTTCCTAGTGTGTCTAAAGAAGATTAAAGTAAGCCAATCATAAATGTAATTATTGTGAGTTATAAAAGATAACAAGATTTTAGCCCTGAGGTTGCTTTCTTTTGGGGTTTGGGGAGGAAGAGTTGGTTTTATGCTGTTTGGGTTTATTTCTTTCTCTGGGAGGGCTTTGTTCAGGGAACTGCAATAACTTGGATCGTTTTCTCTTGCACAGCCTCACACACAGCCACGCTGGCTCCTGCTGCAGTCAGGCTCCTGCAGGAGCAGCCTGGGGAGGTTGGACTTCCAGCCCAGCTCTGTCCCATGAAAAATGGAGTTTTTTAGGGAAGAATTCTTCCCTGTGGCTGCCCCTGGATCCCTGGCAGTGCCCAAGGCCAGGCTGGACAGGGCTTGGAGCAGCCTGGGACAGTGGAAGGTGTCCCTGCCCATGGGAGTTGGAATAGGATGGATAGTTGGAATAGGATGGGCTTTAAGGTCCCATCCAACCCAAACCATTTTGGGATTCTATTATTCTATTTATTTCCTGTTTGCCAAGATTATTTTTTTTAAATCCAGAAGCACAAGTGATGTTGATTACCAAACAGGCATTTTTTGCCATGACATATTAGAGATGTTAATAACTTAAATTACAATTTTACTTTGGTGTGCCCAACATCTCATTTTCATTCAAAGACACAACTTTTTTCATTCCCTAAACAAAATTCAGGTGCTGCCTGCTAAGCAGCATCCCATCATGAGGCTGAAATATTCTGTACCATTCTGCACAAGCCTGAATGGCAGCAGGAAGGCTGAATTCATTCTGTCACCACACAATGCACAACACCATCTTTTAGCTTTTCACAAACCTGATAAATCCTTCACAAACCAGCCCAAAATAGAAGCAGCCATAGAATTCTCTGAAGTTGTCAGCAAGATTTCTTGAATGAATTTTAACACATCTCTCCTCCAGGAAAAGGTTTCTACAGGAAAGGTTTCTGCAGCAAACTCCAATTTTCCACTGCCCATTAAAAACAGCTTGCAAATATGTATATTTATATATGTGCACACACATTTACATGCCATTGTTGAGTAATTCACTTTTTATCTTTTTTATTAGAGTAGCTTGCACTTAAGAAGCCAAGTCTGGATGATCCCAATGCAAATGCAGAAATTCAGGAGGTGAAGAGTTACTGAAAATATCAGTTGAATTAATATTTTTCACGTAACATTAACTCCAGCTGTCGGTTAGCATTTTAAAAATAAGTTTCTGAACAGCCAAATGCTCAGACACACAGATAAGCACATGAATAATTCTGCTGGTAGCAATAAGGAAACTAATTAAGGATGCCCAAATCCAGAATGTAACAAGCTGGAGCAGGAGTGATCATTACTAAATTAGCGTTGCTTGATGGGGTTACAAATAACAG
>NW_024523783.1:0-2643 GCF_017590135.1 Pyrgilauda ruficollis
CCAAAAAACAAACTCAAACCAATAACAAGCAAACACATACCAATTCCTACCAACAGACGAAAAGTGATAATTCCCTTTTCTGAATTCTGTGACGCAGAATCAGCGGATATCTTTCTGGAGACCAAGAGTACTTGTTCTCTGTTGAACTGACAAATAATGCTTCAAAAAAACTTTGAAAAATAAGGACTGGGAAATATACCTCCGTCCTATTAATGCTGCATTTTCTGCAGCAGCATTCCCTCAAAACATGGGACACTACACGGCAAAATTTGGAAACAGGATTAAAAACCGGCTTTACGTCAGACAGATAATATCAGCAGAAGAAAATAGTCAGCCTCACTAGACCTACAGTACGTGAAGCAGCCTTCTCTCAAAACATGGGAGGGCAAACAGGAGAGGGTTAGAACAACATGCAACTTCTCAATCAACAGGGCCAGATGCATGTTCACTTTTGGAGTAAATACTGAAATAGTATTGACCAACAATTAATATCCAAGTCTCGATAAGCGAATCAATCTGGGGGAAAAAGAGAAAGCCTCGTACGAAAGGATCAAGGAGAAGAGCAGCAGCTTACGGTTTTACAGACCTGCGGTAGGTCGGGATTGGCAGACACTTCTCCCCCGATAGCGCTGCCGTTCGGGCTCGGCTTCTCGCAGGAATCGCCGCCCAGCAGCTCCTCCGCCGACAGGATGGGCACCGGCGGCGGCGGCCAAGCGGCCTCGGGCACGGCGCGGGCCGGCGCCGCCACGCACAGGTTGTAGGAGTAGGGCAAGGTGCCCTCGCAGAAGTCGGCCGGGAAGGCGGCGCCGGCCAGCGAGAAGCGCTGCGCGCCCAGGCAGCGCAGCACGGCGGGCGGCCCGGCCCGGCGCAGCCGCGCCAGCACGGCCAGCGCCACGCTCAGCACCAAGAGCGCCGACAGCAGCGCCAGCGCCAGCACCAGGTAGAACTGCAGCTCGGCCGCCGCCGCCGCCTCGGCGCCCGCCGGCCGCTCGCTCAGCTCCGGCAGCGCCTCCTGCAAGCTCTCGGCCAGCACCACGTGCAGCGTGGCCGTGGCCGAGAGCGCCGGCTGCCCGTGGTCCTTCACCACGGCCACCACGCGCTGCTTGGCCGCGTCCCGCTCGGACACGGCGCGCGCCGTGCGCACCTCGCCGCTGTGCAGCCCCACGCGGAACAGCGCCGGCTCCGACGCCGGCACCAGCTCGTAGGACAGCCACGCGTTGCGCCCCGCGTCCGCGTCCACCGCCACCACCTTGGCCACCAGGTACCCGGCCTCGGCCGAACGCGGAACCACCTCGAAAGGAGTCGCCGCCGCTCCCGGAGCCTCTCCCGGCGCCGCAGCGGCTCCGCCTCCCGCCGCTGCCGGCCACAGCACCCGGGGCGCGTTGTCGTTGCGGTCCAGCACGAAGACGCGCACCGTGGCCGTGGAGCTGCGCGCCGGCGAGCCGCCGTCCTGCGCCCGCACGGCCACCGTGAACTCGCGGCACTGCTCGTAGTCCAGGGAGCGCTGCGCGTACAGCGCGCCGCTCCGCGCCTCCACCGACACGAGCGGCGCCGCGCCCGCCGCGCCCGCGCTGCCGCCCGCCAGCCAGTAGCTCACGCGCCCGTTGGCGCCCGCGTCCGCGTCCCGCGCCTGCACGCGCAGCACCAGCGCGCCCGCCGCGTTGTTCTCCGCCACGTACGCGCTGTACGCCGCCTCCTCGAACACCGGCGCGTTGTCGTTCACGTCCGACACCTCCAGCACCAGCTCCGTGCTGCTCCACAGCGCCGGCCTGCCCCGGTCCCGGGCCACCACCGTCACGCGGTGCTCGGACGCCTGCTCGCGGTCCAGCGCGCTCGCCGTCACCACCTTGTACGAGCCGCCCGACGACGCCACGATCGACAGCGGCGCCTCTCCCGACAGCTCGCACGACACCTGACCGTTCTCCGCCACCGTCCGTCGCCTCCAAGCCAAAAATGTATTTATTTTCCTCCTCAAAGTCGAGTGGACCCACCGTCCTGATCTCTCCACTCTCGCTGTCGATAGCGAACAATGATAGCACGTCATCTGGGACGTTGCCAAAGGAATACGACAGTCGTCCGTTTGAGCCCACATCTGCATCCGTCGCCCACACCCGCAGCACCAGAGAACCCGCCGGCAGATTCTCTGCCACTCGCGCCTCGTAGACGCTTTTGCTAAACACGGGTGGGTTGTCATTTGCGTCTGTCACGTTGATGCGAATCAGGACTGTCCCAGACATCGTAGGTTCCCCGCTGTCCACTGCTGTCAGCACGAGCTCAAAAGAGCTCTGCTTCTCTCGGTCCAGCGGTCCCTCCAGCACTAATTCCGGCAGCTTTTTTCCACCAGTCTTTTCTTTCACTGACAGTGAGAAGGACGAGTCGCTCGTGAGTTGGTAAGTCAGCAGCGAATTACTTCCTGCGTCTGCATCTCGTGCCATTTCCAAAGGAAAACGAGCACCGGGAGGGATTAATTCACCGATCTCGAGGTCCAGAGCAGTTTTGCTGAAAACTGGGGAGTGGTCATTCACGTCCTCGATGGCCACCTCGACGTGGAAAATATTCAGCGGGTTGTGCAAGAGCACCTCGAAGCTGACGGAGCAGGTCGGCGATGCCCCGCAAATCTCCTCCCGGTCCAGCCTCTCATTC
>NW_024523784.1:0-2643 GCF_017590135.1 Pyrgilauda ruficollis
AGATGCCAATCATTTCCTGCCTCGGGGCTCGCCTGATTTTGCAACAGCTCACCATGGCTCTGGACAGAGCTGGAATGTGGCTCTGGAGCAGAAGGGATTAAAGGTCTAGTGTAGATTCCCTGACTGTGCTGTCCAAACATGTGAGAGGTGGAGACCACTCTCTAACCCTGCTTTCATTGCTAGCTGGAATAAGTTTAATAAAAAATTGAAAATCACATTCAAGTCTGAGAGATCTGAGCCATGTCTCTGCTATATCCAGCTGTGGCTGTGCTGCCCCCATGGAGGGGAAGCATATTTTGCTGCACAGAAGTAATGTGCAAATAAATTAATAGCCAGAAATCGTCCTTCATGCAGCTCCACTTGGACTGCTTTTTTTAAAATTTATTTAATTAAGTTACTGATCTATTGTCTTTGGAATATGTAAGAGGCAGAGGGAGGCTGATCCATTGCCATTTAATATACAGCACTGTTGTGTGTTGAGATGGATATGACAGTAATAGTTCCTTGCAATATTTAAGTCTACTGAGCCCTGAAGATCTCTTCTAATATCACTTGATTTATCAAATCTGATTTGGGACTTATAGCCTATATAGAGGGAGTTCTCAAATTCCTAATCCATTTGGCAATAAGTATCTTCTCTGCTTTACTACTTCATCTTCCTTACTCACTGCTCTGAAGGGTTGGAGTTTTAAACTCATTTATCAAGGACCAGAAAAAAGGGGTTTTATGATGAGTTTTGACAATTATATATGTCCCATTCCAGAGAGTAAATAAAATATGAGTGCTATTTGCTGTGCCACGTAATGCAGGCCACCAAACTGATACCCTGTGATGGAAGATGTACAAGACTTGCTGCTGAGAATACGGAATTGGAGCCACTTTGGCACTCTTCATAAAAATCTGAGCTTCCATCCTAATTTTTCCTACCCCACGCTTTTCTGCAACAGAGAGTTTTCTGCCACAAGTGGTTTCCAGGCAAGGTAAGAGCCCCATTAGGTTCCAGTCTATGCTCCTGAGTGCACTCACTGCAACATTTTCCTGCTGCTCTGTCCTGCCTGGTTTAACCCTGCCAAGTCCTGATGCTCATTTTGCCTTCCTAGAGACACTCTCCCATCATCCAAGTGCTTTTTTTAAAGCAATATTCCAAGGCTGACTTCACTTTTTCACTTGAAATGGACTGGATTTGAGTGAGTCGATGTCTGGCCCTCTGTCTTTCAATTAATGACTTTAAAAAATCCAATAAACAGAGCAAGCCAAATTACAAAAATGGAATAAAGAGCACCAGGCCTTTATTTCTTGCTCAGAGGCAAGTTGTGCAACTTTAATTTAACAGAAAATGATCAGCTTTATGACTAGATGTGTTGCAAATAAAGTGACAACCTTTATACAATACAATTACTTTATTTTATGTGATATTATTATTATCTGAGCCATCTGACGCTCTTATGGCTCATATAAAAATTCCTATTTTAGTGCAACTCTGTGCTTAAATAGATCTCTTTGTGCTACATGAAATAATCCCTTCCTCTCACCTCAGCATTTACAGCCTCCAAAATATACAGAGCTCTATCACATCCCTTGCTCCTCAAACAGCTGGATTTAAAATCTTGATCTAAGAAAGGGTTTCCATTGATTTGAATGGCTATTGGATCATCCCAAAAATGTGCCTATAGGAACAATTCAGCCCCATGTGACTGGAAAGAAGGCTTTCCTTAAGTTAACTGACATTTTTGAGGGGGGAAAAAAGGATGTTTCTGGATGGAGAACCACAGCAATTCAGCTATTTTGCTTCTGTTCCCTAAATAAATTCATTCAAGTGGCTGGCACTGAGCAGCACAGGCAGATATACCCATTCATTATCATCTTTCCTCGCTACATGTCACATATTTAATTCTTCTGATCCTTCCTCTCAAATCTCTCCTCAACCCTGGGATCCTGTTAGCAGCTCTTCCCCTTGTTCAGTACAAATCCCTCAAGAAAACAGGCAGGTAACTGCCATTATGTTTGACAATTACTTAAAAGCAACCAAATGTCACCTGCTGTGTTAATTCACTCTTTGCCACTTTGGCAAAGGACAGCCTCGCCCTCCCTCTCTGCCCTGCAGCCCAGGGGCTGAGCACAGCCCAAGGGGCAGGGACAGCTTGGATTTGACCTGGCACAAGGTGCAGAAGTGCCCCTAATTTCCAGCAGCATCTTCAAGGCTGGAGCGCGGAGCTCGGTCCCTGCACGGCCGCGCTCCGTGGAGAGCAGGGATGCAGATAAAGGTGCCTTTGTGCTCTGCTTTCTTTCATCCTCGCTCTGACAGTGAATCATTCAGAGCACGAGGGAAGGAGACAGGCAGAGGCAAACAAGTTGCATTCAATCAGCCATCCAGAGGCGGTGGCACAATTCCTGGCACGAGGATCACGTGCAGCTGCTTTGAAGGACCCGCAGTGGCACTGTCACCACTGCTGGGGACATTGCCTGTCCTACCAAGAGCACACCTTCCAGGCTGGTGGTCTTTCAAGCACGTGGGGAAGATGTAGGACATCTGCCATTGAATTCTTCCACCCCAGGATTGCAGAATCCCAGCATGGTTCAGCTTGGAAGGGACCTCAGAGGGTCACTTAGGCCAAACTCCCTGCTCAGAGCACATGGCACAGG
>NW_024523785.1:0-2641 GCF_017590135.1 Pyrgilauda ruficollis
CCAGGACAGGCACCATGGCAGCAGTGCCAGCTGCTGGTTTGGGAATATTTATAGAAGAGGCTTTGCTGTGACTTGGTAACTTTGATTCCAAACTTTCCTGAGGAGCTCAGCAGTGTCTGTGTGCGGGGAGCATGTCCATAAGGCAGCTCCACCAGCAAATGGAGGAGGCTCTGGAGACTATTAAAGAGTGGATTTCTATTTCAAGGATAAATATTACTACAAGGTACCCTAAAAGAGCCAGGATTCTCCAAAAATTGTCACATAGCACCATCTTCTGAGCAGAGCCTGAATGGCAAACCGAGCCTGAGCTCAGCTCTAGTCTCACCCAAATCCCAGGTGCTCAGGACTTTGCAAGGACTGGGGGATGAGAAAAGTTTTATCCAATTTGCTGAGGAAGAACGCTCATTATTAAGAAATGGGACTAGGAGTGATATGTCTGCCCTGAGTGAAAAATTAATGGGCAAACATCAAGCAGCTCTAAGGAAATTCACACTGAAATATCCTGCGTGGAAAATGCAGTATGTGTGACCCTGTCAGGGAAAAAGTCCCATGTTACTGCCTGGATTGAATTAATCCTTACTATGCTCCTATAAACTCTGAATGGAAGCTGTTCACTCCTTGGTTTGTACAATTTGAAGACACCCAGAACTGATCAGTTGAGGTGATGGCTTAGTGTAGCTGTGTTATGCAAGAAATAAAAAATTATATTCGATCAGGAATATAATTTATTTTTATTGTGACAGCTTTAAATAGCTCTAGTACTGCTTTCTTCCAAGTATCATTGCTAAAGTTGTGGGAGGGACTTTTCTGGGCTTATGGTCTTGGCCTAAAGATCTCCTACTAGACAGAGACAGGGTTAAGCTGCATCTTCAGCCTTTCCCAGAACTGATTTCAGGGGTAAGTGGTATCCCTGCTCCCCACACATCCTATTTACATAAAGTATCATTGCTGCTGCAGCTCATGTAGAGTTATCACCTAAACCTTCAAATTCTCTTGCTTTCTTTCCTTCCACCTTCCTGTTAAGGGCCCAGTTTCCTTTTGTGGAGTGCTGGTTTCCTTTCCCATGGTTTTTCACTGCTGCACAAATAACACGGAAAAAACCAAAACAAAACCCTTAAAGTTCAGTACTAAAACCACCATATCCTTCCTATCCTTTCCCTTTTCCCCATACCTGTATTTATCTTGGTATTGTTTATATAACAAGATGGAGACTTAAAATTGAAGAAGTGCACTCATTACTGCAGCCTTGCCACAGGAATGAGATCATCTCATAACACACACATGCAAATATTCACATGCTCTGCCTCAGAGGTTGTGGTGCATGCTAGGAAGAGCTACTGAATTTATTAAACTGATAAATGGAGCTGCTTTCTGCCAGCTAAAAGCATGACATATTTTTTCTGCCTTACGCTATTTTTTACATAAGCAAACCTCACGATACGATTTCTTTAGAGAGCTGTAAAGAAATACAAGTGTTCTAATACTCTTTGTGAGCCTTTATTAAGTTACAGAAATGGCAGTGTGTATTTTGAGAGATATTTAAGGGGTTGTTTATATCCAAATGTTTTCCCTGTTTCATGTCCTGTTTACTGATAGAGCATTTAATAAAATTTGCAAGCTGAGAAGGGGACAAAGGCAGGGCAGTTCTGTGTCATCTCTCAAAGATTCTGTGTGTTTGCATTAAGGTGCTGTAGACTTGAACAGGTTTTTGGAGATGGGCTTTTATTTATAACCTCTCAACTGGCTCAGGAGCCATGGCTGCTTTCTCTCACTTGAGGCTTCTGCCTTCTTTTTCCCAAGAAAACTTCAAATTCCCTGCAAAGGCTCAGTGGGTCAAGCCCATTGGCACTGTCAGTCTGTCCTGATGTGCCTCTTGCCCATGTTGGCGTCAAGTTGCATGTTGTTTTTATCATTTTTATGTTGGGATTTTAAAAATAAGCATTCAGTACCAGTGTTTTCCAAACACATGGGGCTGTGCTGTGGAAGCACTGGTGTGCTGTTTTAGGAGAAAAATATCACTTAGAGCCTGAGTGAAAAGCAGCAGGGACCCTCTCCCTGCATCCACACAAGTCTTTATTCATATAAAAAACTTCACATGGCTGTTGCAGGACCAAAGCAGGATGACAAAGAATAGGGGGAAAATGTTAGAATTGTTATTATCAGTGTTTAAAAGGTAGTGTTTGCTGCAAGAAGATGTTCTGGGTAGGTGGACATTCAGCTTCCCTATGGACAGGGAGAGAGGAACAGCACCCACCTCCCACTGCCCAGTGCCACTGGGCAGATTCTCTCTCTGTGCTTGGCCCCTTAGTTTCAGATCCTTGATCTGCTGAGAAATTAAAATATTTAATTATATTCTTCTGATGTGACTTCTGGAACCCACGAGCTGGTTTAGGGTTCATTCCCCACTTGCTTGGCAAAGAGGGTTTTGTGCACCTTTTGTTCTTTTAGAGTACAAAAATGAGATTGATGCTTCTGTGTCTTCTAGTTTTGAAAGTATAGTCCAAATATAAAATACAGTCCAAAATTTTCTTAGCAGAGAAAGTAAAGTTTATTTGAATGTAGCATGCTATATATAAACATAATTGATTTTTAAAGTTAAAAATGTTCTTCTTTTTATAAATATGCTTATGAGATTTTTTTT
>NW_024523786.1:0-2787 GCF_017590135.1 Pyrgilauda ruficollis
TTTTTTTCCCCCCTCTAATCACACAAACAGTTTAGGCTAAAAAAAGCACTCCCTGGTAGGGAGGAGAGGGAGGGAGTGGGTGCCACAGCTGTGCCTGCTGCTGCCAGGGAGTTTGTTTTCCACTCTTGTCTTGATGGAGATGCTCCCACAATTGTGGTGCCAGATTCTCACAAATGCCATGTTTTGCAAACTGCCAAATTAAGGAGGGAAGGTCTTGGGTTTTAAGCGTAATGTTTTAAATATTTCCCTTTATTTTTCTACTGAGGGAGCATATGGTGGAAGGCAACACATTTCAAATGGTCTGGCTGATGCCAGGGAAGGATCACTCTGCTAGCAGGAGAATTTTTCTGCTTGGAATTATTGGTCAGTAGGGGAAACTTCCACTAAGCACTGGAAGCACCTGCACTATTGCCAAAACTGCATTCCCTTGAGCCATGGTCCTCGTGCTGGCACTTAGAGGGGTGAAATTTTATTTTCCCACTCTCAGGCTGGGTTTCCATTTCCTTGGAGCTGAAGTGCACCTTTACTTCAGTAGGACCGAGGTGTCTTCAGGGAATAAAGGAATAAGATGAACTTGGCATAAAACTGCATTCCCTTGAGCCATGGTCCTCGTGCTGGCACTTAGAGGGGTGAAATTTTATTTTCCCACTCTCAGGCTGGGTTTCCATTTCCTTGGAGCTGAAGTGCACCTTTACTTCAGTAGGACCGAGGTGTCTTCAGGGAATAAAGGAATAAGATGAACTTGGCACGGAACGTTGCTGTTCCCAAGTCAAAAAGCAGCCAGAGGACAGTGACAGGGTCTCAAGGTCTGTCCCAGGGCTCGCCCTGACTTGAGAATTCCCTGGTTCCATGAGGAATGTGTGATGTAGGGAGTGCTCAGTCGTTCCAAGGATTGCTCACAGCTGAGCTGTGCAGGACGAGTGGAGAATCCTTCCTCCTGCCCAGGACATCTCTGCAGCCCTTCCCTGTCCCCACGCTCATCTTCACCTCTGCCTGGTGCCTTCCACGGGGGCAGGGCTGTCCTTCAGCCTGGGCTGGAGCTCCTTTCCCTGCAGGACACAGGGGAACTCCCACAATTAAATTCACATTCATTGATTCCTCTTTCCACATCCCGTGCCCAGAGTTCCTTCCCTTGGCACAGCTGTGCTCCCGCTGTGAGTTGACAACGGGGCTTGCATCAATTATTCACTGCTCTGAAGATCTGAGAACTTATCTCAGGGCAGATCAGTGGGTTTTTTTTTTCTCTCTCCTCAGAAGCAGGAGTTGGGAAACTCGTGCACCTGAGCCAGGAGCAGTGGGGAGCTCCAGCCTCATTCAAGGGAAGGAAAAATCCATCTGCAGCAGAATCTCCTGGCTTGTGGGAATGAGGAGCTCCAGCTCAGCACCATCCCAGCCTCATCAATAGGGATGTTGGAAAAAGACTGATGTTTTTCAAGTAAAACTGTCAGAATTATTTCATATTAAATTTACCCTTCTTTATTCTTATTCATATTTAATCGTTCTCCTTAGAGGGTTCCTACCTTCGAAATTAAGGGGAAGAAATGCAGGTATAGAAATGAACTGGTTTTTCTTTTTTTTTTTTTTTTTTTTTTAATGAAAACTTTGCATTTCCATATCAGCTTGGTTGAAGTTGTTCAAAGAAAGATATTTTAAAGATTTTTGTATGATGTTGCTTTCAAATTAAATATTTCTTTATGGAATGAGGTAGATTATTTAAATTTGGCATAGAAAATAATGCATTTATTAACATGCCATGAGTTACATTTTCCAAAATCTCTCAACCCTCCCACATTTTTTTTTCCTAACATCACCACTGATAAACCTTTCACTGTGTCAAAGGAATAAAGGAATTAGGCTAAATTTAAGCTTTTCTGCTAATCCTAAATAACACTGCAATCCCACTGTTTATCTTTGAAAGTGTTTACCATGAAATAAGAAGAGTAAGGCTCAGAAAAGTAGAACTATGTTTCTTAATTTAAAATAATTTTTTCCCCCTATTTCTCTGTTTCTTCATCCTAGGGAAAACAAACCTGGAAACAACAAAGTCCTGGAAATGGTCCTTATAAACACAACTTATCCTATTGAGACTTCTACATGCATCTTTTACAGAAAATCATTGAAACCTAACACCAGCTAAAAAAAAAAAAAACCAAAAAAGAAAGTCTAAGGAGATTATGAATAAAAGTTATTGCTGGCTTTGTTTTTAATGAGATACCGAAATGATTTTTATTCTTGTCCATATTTTTGCTCACATTTCATGTTACCCAAGTCGTTTTCAAACTAACTCTGTTAAACAGGACCAAACCCTCATCTCTCCTGCCAGTTTAGGAATATGCAGGTGCTTGCATCTTTCAGAGCCTTTGTGAATATTCGAAATGATTTTTATTCTTGTCCATATTTTTGCTCACATTTCATGTTACCCAAGTCGTTTTCAAACTAACTCTGTTAAACAGGACCAAACCCTCATCTCTCCTGCCAGTTTAGGAATATGCAGGTGCTTGCATCTTTCAGAGCCTTTGTGAATATTGTACAACTTTCAAGTCTAACCTACTTTTCCTTCCAATTTTTTTTTTTCCTAGAAATGTTCTATAGTCCCTTATGAATGTTGCAAAAGATTCACAAATTCTGAGTGCTGCATAAAGTGGCAAAAATTAACATCTCCAAGAATGTCATTGAGATGGGCAGACGTCTCCCCCCAGCCCCAGTAGGCTCGACTTTGATGAGCTGGGCTTAAAAAGGAATTTTTAAACCTCTCCAAACCTACAGGAAAAACATAATGCCAGTGAT
>NW_024523787.1:0-2641 GCF_017590135.1 Pyrgilauda ruficollis
CATCATATAGTCAACCCAGGACACCTTTGCACCCAAAAAACTTTAAAAATTGCTCAGCCAGTGCTTGTGCTCCCCAGTGGGTTTGTGAGTGAAGCCTCTTTAAAATTTTTCTTGTATATTCTTTGGATAGTAATTCCCTCCCGTCTGGCAATTTCCACTTACCTTCCTCTAGTCTTCCCCCGATCTTCTTGTACCCCTCAATTTCTTTCTGAGAGGGTCGTGGGGGAAATTCTCATACCTCTTCCCCGTCAACATCTGGGGTGCTTACCTGCAGCAATGCCACATTTCTAGCCTCCCTATCAGCTAAGTTGTTTCCTCGGGTCCGAAACTGTACTCCTGCCTGGTGTCCTTTTACATGAACAACTGCAATTTCTTCTGGTTCCCTTATAGCCTCTAAAATTTGTTTTATTATCCCTTCATGCATCAGCCTTCTCCTTTTGGTGTTAATCAGCCCCCTTTCTTCCCATATCTTCCCGAACGTGTGAACTACCCGGAAGGCGTATTTCGAATCCGTGAAAATCGTCCCCTTTTTCCCTTTTAGCATCTGCAAAGCCCTCAATACTGCATATAGTTCACAGGCCTGGGCTGATCAGGTTGCATTCAAGGGCCCCGACTCCATGGTTTCCCCCTTTTTTCCATCTACCACTGCATATCCTGATTTCCTTTTTCCCTCTATGATTCGGGCTGACCCGTCCACAAACCATTTTTCCCATTCCTCCAGTTCCTCCTCTTCCAGGTCTGGTCTTATTTTGGTTTGTAATTCCAGTATCTCGGCGCAGTCGTGGACAGGTTCTCCCGGAATTTCTCCATACAGGAACTGTGCTGGATTTTGGGCTGCTGTCGTTTTTAGTTCTAAGTCGTGTGAGTGGATCAAGATGGCTTCATATTTAAGAAGCCGGGCAGTCCGTGAGCCACTTTTCAGCCTTTTGCTGCAAAATGCTCCTCATGTTATGAGGAGAAAAGACAACGAGGGGTGCTCCAAACGTTACTTTCTTAGCCTTTTCTACCAAAACAGCCACCCCCATGATAGCTTGCAGACATGTAGGCCACCCCCTGCTGACAGGATCTAGCAACTTTGATACATACCCCACAGGTTTCTTTGACCTGGCCCACTCCTGAGTCAATACTCTGTGGACCATATGGTTACTCATGTCCACGAATAGCTGAAATGGTCTGTTCACGTCTGGGAGACTCAACACCGGAGCTGTCATAAGCATTTCTTTTAGCTCTTTGAATCTCTCCTCATCTTGCCTGGTCCACTTTGGTTTATCCATGGTGAGCTTTTCATAAAGAAATTTTACCTTTTCACTATATCTCTCAATCCACTGTCTAGAAAACCCCACAAGCCCCAGTACCTGTCTTACTTCCATCTTCGATTGAGGAGGGGGTATGGCAATTATTCCGGCTACTCTATCTGGGTCTAATTTCTTCTTACCTTTTGTGAGCCAGTGCCCCAAGTATTTGACTTCAGGTTCCATGAATTGTAATTTAGATTTTGAGACTTTCAAACTCTTTGGGGTTGCTTAGGTTTGCCTTGAGGCTTGTGGGCCTGACTAGTCTTACCTGTGTTCATGTCCTTCTCTTACTTTTGGGCCTCCCTTACTGCTGCCACCAAAACCTTTGCTTGTGCTTTCTGCTTTTCATCCTCCCTCCTCATATAAACCTTCTGTGCTTCCCTTAGCAATTCCTGCAGAGTTCTTTCTTGCCAATTCTCCATCTTTTCTAGTTTTCGCCATATATCCTCCCATGATTTGGCTACAAACTGAGTTTTTAGCAAGATTGCCCCCACTGGGGACTCCGGATCTGTCCCGGAGTACATCTGGAGACTTTTTCTTAATCTCTCCAGCCACTCAGTGGGAGTTTCATCCCTCCCCTGGCATTCCCCCAATGCTTTGCTCAAATTTTGTCCTTTTGGAACCGCCCCCCGATACCTTGTATGACCATATTCCTTAATTCTATCATTTTGTGTCTATCCTCTTCCGTCTGCGCATTCCAAGAAGGCCTTTGGTTAGGCCATTTGTCCTTCCCACTCCCCCCTTGAGGGTTTCTGTGCTCCCAGTCATTTATCGCTGTTGATCTAATCATCTCCCTTTCCTCCGCATTAAAAAGTGACCTTAGTATGGCACTGATATCATCATAGGAATATATGCTGTTCCCCAGAAATTCATCCAACCTTTCTGCCACCCCCAGCGGATCATCCATTATCTTTCTCATCTCCTTCTTGAATGCCCGTACATCTCCAGAGTTTATCGGCATGTTAACATATCTGATGACTCTAGGAGCTGTTGGAACCTCCCTTAGCGGAAAAAGACCTTGTTGACCATCCTCGTCCTCACTATCCTCGATGTTTACCTTCCGAGTCCGCCATCTTGTTCTACTAGCAGGCGGGGATCCGTTCCCGTCTGTGAGAACAGTGTGCCTGGCGGTTTCTATTTGTTGTGAGGGAGGAGGGGACAGGGATGGTTCTAGCGAAAGTGGCACCGCCGAAGCCGATCCTTGTACAGGTAAGGCTTCTGCTGGAGGTGCTTGGGGTACTGCGGGTTGGTGCGCCGGATTTACTGGCGCAGGGAGAGGGAGAAGGTCTTGTGGCATTGGGTAAGGCAGTGGGAGATTATCTAAAGGTTCCCACGTTTCCCCAGGG
>NW_024523788.1:0-2624 GCF_017590135.1 Pyrgilauda ruficollis
TAGCGAGACTCGGTTTCCGACAGGGAGTTTTCCAGAGAGCTTTTCTGGAAAGGCAAACACAGGAGTTGAGGAGCAGAGTTCTACATCTCCCTGCCCGTGCCAAGGAGGGAAGGGCTCCCAGATGCTGCCCACGTACCGTGCTGAGCTGTGCCTGCAGTTCGATCTCCAGGTTCTGCATCTCACGCCTCAGCTCGGAGAGCTGGTGGCTGCTGGTCTGGATGTCCTGGCTGCTGGAAGTGACCTGCTGATTGACTTCTTGGATCTGCAGAGTCAAACCCCAGAGACGCTTTCTGAGCCACGAGGGAGCAGATGTGCTGAATGAGAGCTCACATCTGCAGGGAGCCTCTCTGTTTCAGCCAGTCCCAGTACCAGGGTGTCTGGGCTGTGCCACCAAAGGAGACTCCACTCTGGGCATTGCTACATACCTTGACCTCATACCACTGCTCCACCTCCCTGCGGTTCTTCTCAATGATCTGCTCATATTCATCTCTCAGGTCATTGAGGATCTTTGTCAAGTCTTGTCCAGGGGCAGCATTGACCTCCACGCTCACATCGCCACCAGTCTGGGACTGGAGCTGCCTCATTTCCTGCAGGGAATCCAGAGAGAGATACAAGAGCACACACAGGTCATTGTTCTGCTGGAGACTGTGGGCAAAGCACTACCAAGATACAAAGGAACGACAATCCCATGGCATAATGTGAAATGGACTGGATATGTGATGGTGGGAGCCATGAAGAATCAGGGGATTGTGTCTTTGGCTGTGCTATTTATCATTGGATCGTACCTCCTCATGGTTTCTCTTGAGAGCAATCAGCTCATCCTTCAAGGACTCCAGCTCAGATTCCAGTGAAGACCGAGTGGTAGTGAGACCTTCCAGGATGTTTCTCAGGCCATTGATGTCAGCCTCCACGGTCTGACGGATGACCAGCTCATTCTCATACCTGTGTCACACACACAGAGACAGAGAAATGGGGGAATGAGATGCTGCAGTCAATAGCACACATCCTTCTAAGATCAGTATTCCAGTAAAACGGGATGACTCAGTAATACCACCAGGGCAGTCCTCCCTTGCCTTCCTAGATGGTGATGAGAGGGATTTTACAGACAGGCAAGGTTCACAGGGAGCTACTCACTTCATTCTGAAGTCATCGGCAGTCATCTTGCTGTTATCGATGTCAAGAAGCATTCTGTTATTGTCCACAGTGGCAGATATAATCTGCAAAAGGGGAAAGTGGAGAGGAGTCTTTCTGTGTTCTAGATTTTCAAGACAGGCAAAAAGAAGGCTCTAAGCTTTGGTAGGGTGTTACTGGGGGTCTTAGAATTGTTACTTGCAGTAGTGCAGGGGCCATATGGAAGGGTAACGATCCAGATTTACTTTTCAGGGAAGCTTCTGCTATCACAGACCATCCTGCCAAATCCATGCTCTTCCTTTTCTCAAGATAGAGACAGCTCTCATGAGTCCCAAAGAGTGTTTGCAGCCCTTTCTATATAAAGTGCTTCTTCACAGTGTCTGTTTAATCTGGTTTTTTGGTACTGTGTGACCTGATTGTAATGGAAGACCTCAGTCGTTCTACCTGGTGTCTGTAGGAGTGTGAAGGGGAAAAGGGAGCTCCAATCCTACTTGGGCTTTGCACTCCATCCAGCCGATCTGGCTGGGAGCAGAGGGAAGCTCTGCAAACCACACATGGCTGGTTTGGAGCCACCTGCACAACGTGGGATGCACGGTGCGTGAGCCAGCGTGTCTGTGGCTGCTGGAGCTGCTGGTGCCTGGGGCTGTGCCCTGCTGCCCGTGGGCTGCTGTGAGGGTTTGCTCAGCCAGGGGATGGGAGGTGCAGCTCAGCAGGTTGTGATACCACCAGCACAGCCATGCCACCTGTGGTGGTAGAGCCCAGTGCTGGGGACAGAAGGAGGAGGAAGAAGCAAAGAGGAAGGAGGAAGGCCTTAGAGGAGAGAGGAGCATGTGGGAGATGGGAGATGGAGCCACGTGTGCCGGGATGATCGTACCTGACTTTGGAGTTGTTCAATGGTCTGGTAGTAGGAGCTGTAGTCCTTGGAGACGCTGGGAGCTTGTTTCCTGTACCACTCGCGGATGTGGTGCTCAAGCTGAGCGTTCTCTTCCTCCAGCATTCGCACCTTGTCCAGGTAAGAGGCCAGGCGGTCGTTGAGGTTCTGCATGGTGAGCTTCTCATTGCCGCTGAGCAGCAGGTCCCCCCCGGGGCCGCAGCTCCCCGCAAAGCCCCCGCCAAAGCCCCCGGCCAGGCCGCCCATGCTCAGGCCGCCCCCGTAGCCCCCGCAGGCTGCCCCGCCGTAGCTGCCCCCGCCGATGACGGAGGAGGCGTAGCGCCGGCAGGACATGGAGGAGCTGCGGCCGCTGCTGCCGCCGCAGGCGCCTCCACCTCCTCCTCCGCTCCTGTACGAGGTGCTGGATGTTCTCTTGATGCTGCAGCTCATGGTGAAGGGATCAGAGACTCAGCCCCAGATGCAAAGCTCTGCACAGCGAGATAGAGGAAATCAAAGTGCAGCGGGCTGTCCTTGCTGGTGGCTATTTATACCTGCCCAGGTGGGTGTCACCTGCCAGGCAGTCCAGCTTCCCATGGGGTTTGCCAGCCACAGTGCTCATGCC
>NW_024523789.1:0-55356 GCF_017590135.1 Pyrgilauda ruficollis
CAAAAATCCACTGCCCCCAGAGTGAGAAGTAGTGAGAACAGGAAATTGTGGGGATTTATAATAAATTTCATTTAACCACAAAACGCAGCCTGGTTTGGGTGCAGGAGAAATAATTGGGAAAATCCTCCGGGCCAGCGATGGCCCCGCGGGCGCTGCCCGGCCCCGGCTGCCTGTCGCGATAGGGAGCGACAAAAGCCAGGAAAACAAACAAATCCGGGGGAAAAGAGAGAAAGAATCCCTAAACAAACAAACAAACAAAAAAAAAACCACCAAGAAAAAACACAAAACTCTAAAAAAATCCCAAAAATAACCCCAAAAACAACCCAAAAATCCCAAACAAAAAAGAAAAAAAAATCTCAAATACACACTCAAAAAAATCCAAATAAACACAAAAAACCCCTTTATGTGTGAGTTTTTTGGGTTTATGACACTCAAAAAATCCCAAATACGCACCCAAAAAACCCAAATAAACATCCAAAAGAAATCCCAAATACACACCCAAAAAATCTCAAATAAACACCCAAAAAAATCCCGAATACACACCCAAAAAACCCAAATAAACACCCAGAAAAAACAAAATACACACCCAAAGAAACCCCCCAATACACACCCAAAAACCCAAATAAACACTCAAAAAATCCCCAAATAAACACCCAAAAAAACCCAAACACACACCAAAAAAACCCCAGAAAACCCAAATACACACCCAAAAAAACCCCCCAAAAAAATACACATTAAAAAAAAACCCCAAATACACACCCAAAAAAACCCCAAATAAACACCCAAAAATCCCAAATATGAACCCAAAAAACCATAAGACACACCAAAAAATATTCCAGATACACACCCAAAAAAACCCAAATGCAAAAACCCAAAAGACCCCAATCCACACCCAAAAAATACCCAAAAAAACCCCAAATACACATCAAAATACACCAAATCCACACCCAAAAAAACCTCAAATACACACCCAAAAAAAATTTTAAAAATCCCAAATATGCACTCAAAAAAACCCAAATAAACACCCAAATAATCCCAAATACACACCCAAAAAAATCAAAACAAATCCCCAACAATGGCCAAATAAACACCCAAATAAATCCCAAACACACACCCAAAAAAAAACCCAAAAAGCCAAATATACATCAAAAAAAACCCCAAATACACACCCAAAAGAAAACCCAAAAAGGATATTTTTAATTTTTTCTTTTTTTTTTAATATATTTTTTCTCCCCAAAATGAGGGGTTTTGGGTGTTTAGAGGGAATTTAAAGTGTAAAAAATCAAATATCTTCAGTTGGGCTTTGCATGAATTGCGTTGGCCAGCACAGGGAAAATGGTGCTGGTGAAAAAAAACCCCAAATTTTAATTTCTCCTATAAATCTGATAATATTTGTATCATTAAACCATCTTCTCACAGTTCCCAATGTATAAAAATAGGATTTAAATTCTATTTTCACTAAAATGGAGGGATGAACCTCCAAAGACCAAAATGCAGAGCAAAATAGAGAAGCTTCATTTTAATGATGTGGAAAAATCTTCATTTTTCCGTGGTTAAAGCATCCCCTTTTCTCACCCAAATGAGTCATTTTTGGGATTTCTGGCGAGTTTAAAGTGCAAAAAATTCCAAAATCTTCATTGGACTTTGCATGAATTGTGCATGTACTCAACTGCTGGCTCGCACAGGGAGAAGTGGCATCAGTGACATCAGTGCTGGTGTCAAAATCTGCCGCTGACACCGAATTTTTGCATTTTTTTATAATAAAAATTAATTACTCTAAACCCGCGCCCGGGGCCGCGTTTTCCCTCCAAAACCGCGCCGGGCCCGCGCGGCGAATCTGCGGCTCGGGCCTTGAGGCGCCGCAGCGCCTCGAGAAATTCTCGGAGAAACGGGAAAAAATTCCGGCGTGGCGGCGGTGACGGAGGGAGGCGGCGGGCGCGGCGGGAGGGGCGGGACGGGGCGCGGAGGAGCCGCGGCGGCACCGGGAACCCGTGGCGAATCTGCCGCCGGAGCTCCGCCGCGTGCGGGCCGCGCTGCCCGCCCTCCCCGCGGGGACAGTGGGCGGGCCCTGCGCGCCGTGATGGTTCGAACGAGCCAATGGGGCGCGGGCTCTCGCGGGCCCTAACCAATCGGCTGTCGAGGGGGGCGTGGCCGGCGGGGTCGGCGGCACCGCCCCCCCCGCTCGCATCCTCTCGGCGGGGCGAGCGCGACCATTTTGCGGGGGGGAGCGGCGGGAGCGGGACCGGCACCGACACCGGGACCGCCACAGGGCTCAGGGAGCGACAGCGGGATCGGCGCCGGGGCCGGCACCGGGGAGCGGCACCGGGGGCGGCGGCGGCGCCTGACGGGGGAGCGGCGGCTCCGCAGGCGCGGCCTGAGGCGCTGGGCCCAGCGCTCCCGCTCTCTCCGGGCGGCCTCAGCGGCCCCGGCGGCCTCAGCGTCCCCGTTTGCTCCGCGCCCGGCCCCGCGCGGCCCGCAGCGCCGGGAGGATGTCGCGGCCCGTCAGGTGAGTCCCGGCGGCGCCGCTCCCGCCGGGCCGGCCCCGCGCAGGGCAGGCCGCGCTCGGGGCAGGCCGTGCCGATTTCTCCTCTATTTCCCCTTGTTTCTCCCCGCTAACTCGGCCGGGCCACCGCCATCAACGCCGCGTTTCACGCCGCGCCGCTCAACCGGGCCCGGCGGGCCGCGGCGGGGCGGCCCCGCGGCCGCTGTCCCACATTTTGTAACGGGGGGAAAAAAGGGAATTTTTTTCGCCGCCGCCGCCGTGACCCAGTTGGCGCGGGGCGGGCGCCGCTCTCGCCGCGACCCGCGGCCCCCTCCGGGCGGCGGGGCCGGGCCGAGCACGCTGCCGGGGGAGGGGACGCGGTGCCATCCGGCGAGGGTCCGGGGCACGGGGGCTGTGCATGGGGAACCACGCGTAGGGGAGGAGCCGGCAGGAGCCGCCCCCTCGGTGCGAGCGGCGCCGCCGCACGCCCTGCTCCGCCCGCCCGGCCGGCCGCGGGCTGCGCGCTCCGGGCTCGCCTTGCCGCTGCTGTTTTCGCCGCTTTCTTTTCGTTTCCGAGCCTTTGGCGGCCGGGCTGTGCTGTGCCAGGTGGGGCTGGCCTTGGTGGTGGGTCGGGCGGGCTCGGTGGGGTGGGATGGAGCGTGGTGGCTTTGGGGAGGTGGTGCCCGAGGGAAGGGCTGGGGCTGTGTTCGCTGGGGGTGTTTGGGGAAGGATTTGGGATGTTTATTCTCCCAGAGGGTCACTGCTCTGGGTCCTCAGGGAATGGGCACAGCCGCAGAGCTGCGGGAGTGTTTGGACAGCTCTGCCAGGGATGCCCAGGGTGGGATTTTGGGGTGTCTGTGCAGGGCACTGGATGATCCTGGTGGATGCCCAGGGTGGGATTTTGGGGTGTCTGTGCAGGGCCAGGAGTGGCACTGGATGATCCTGGCGAGTCCATTCCAGCTCAGGATATTCTGTGATTCCCTTGGGTCTCAAAGCTTTGCCAAGGAGGTGGCAAAAGCGTGAACTTGTGATTTAAGGTGTCTTTATGGCAAAGGTGTGAGGTTTCCCACGGTGTTCTTGTAATGCTTTGGAATTTCTTCATTCTCAAGTGACTGGCTGGAGTTTCATCCCAGTTGGAGTTTTATTCCCAGTGAGCCTGGGCTGGGCTGTGGATGTTGAGTATTTTAGCTAATGTAACTAATAGGCACAAATTAATTGTGACAATGATGCATGTATGCATTTAGAGGTGACAGCATTTGGATTTAAGTAACATCTCTCATAATGCAGAATTTAAAATAGAAATGGAACCCCGGACTGCTTTGCTGAGTGTGGGAGTGGCTCAGTGCTGGGTGAGCTGCCCAAATTAGTGGTGATGTGACTCTGCTGCCTGAGGGGACACTTCAGTGTTAGAGATTTCCTCCAGGTCAGGAAGGGCTGCTGTCTTGAAAAGCAGAGACTCTGAGCTTGCTGGAATTAAGTATTTTTGCGAGAGTTTAAAAAAAAAAAAATTAAAATAAAACACCTCTGTCCAGTCCTGGAATGTTGTGAGAGGTCTGCCTGCTGTCAGCCTCTGCTGAAAATGAAGCACCAAAGTCCAGCAGGTTGTTAGGAGCACAAAACCTCCTGGCACGGGGCAGGGTAGATGCAGCAGTCCCTTATCTCCCTGGGTTTAATAGCCCTTCCAGGGGAAAAAAGGTAAATATTCGGTGCCTGCTACGTTATATTGCTCTGCTAGCTAGAAAACCCTGCCTACAGATTTCAATCCATTCATAAATTAATGCTGGAATGAAGTTTTGTCTGCCTGTCTTTGCTGGTTTTTGGTGAAATGGAAGCCTGGTGAAAGGTTCTTCATCAGAGATGTCGTGGTGGGAGAGTTTTCCTCCTGTCAGTGTTCTTTGAATTAACTGCTGTTGTCTGCTGGTTTCTGGTGAATATGTGTGCACCTAAAGCAGTGAACTTCATCAAATCCATCCCATATCCCAAGTTTTTACTCCACTTGTTGAGAAAATTGACCTGAGGGTGAGTCTGGCTGTTAATGTCAGTTATTTAAAATTAAGTAGTAATAAAGTGCTGGTATTTACAGGCTCCATGTGGCTGGCACTGAGAGCCAGGTACTTCTGCACAATTCCATTTCTCCTGGGTGGATAATGATGGGGTTTTCAGTGTTCTTAGAAAAAGGCAAGGAGTAAAAACTAAAGGAACCTGAAATTACTGAACTTCTGCATCTCTTGTGTAACTCTGCTGAAGTTTTGCAAAGAGAGCTGGGGTTGCTTCTAGAGATAAAACGAAATTTAATACTTGAAGCCACTATTTTTTATACATACAGCATCAATTAATGTGTTTAAAGTCAGAGTTCTGACTTCTGGTGCAGCTTTTCTTCTGCTTTTTCTCACTGGTCACTTTTACTTGCTTGTCTTCTGCAAGCTTTGTAAATTGAGCTGTTGTGGGCAGGGCTGGGAATCCCAGGGGCTTTTTGGTCATTCATTTTAAGCTTAAAGCCAGTTGTGAATTTATCTCAGTGCTTCAAGGCTTTACATCTTTCCTTTTTCTGGATTTGAATCCCAGCCTGCTGTTGGCACTGCAGTGGAAGGGTGAAATTTTACTTTACTATTAAATGTAACTTGTTGCCAGTGTTGGCACTGGGCAATGTAAAGTAGAAATAATTGTGATTGTGGAAAAGTTTCTGTGGGATTGCAGGCAAGCAGCAGTTCCTTGGGGATTGGCACTTAATAAAATTGAGTGATGCTGTGTGGTCCAGAGATTGATGAAGAAAAAGGTGATTCTTTCTCTCTTTCAGTCTGAGGAGAAACAGAAAGGTGGTGGAGGTACAAGGAAATTCAGAATACCAGGGTGGGGGAGTGAGCTGGGTGTTTGGGTTTGGTTCCTCTCCTTGTCTGCATCATTTCTGTAAAATCTCAATTCTAGTTAAAATCAAATAGAGAAAGAGCACAAGACTGCTTTAATTATTGCTGCAGAAATCATTGAATTGTTTTGTGAACCCTGAAAATCCTGCAGAAGCTGAAGTGGGCAGTCAGGCCAGACCCAGATCTGAGCTCTGTAGTGGGACCCTCTCAGTGGTGAGTCCTGAGTCCAATTTTTACCCAGATTAACCCCAGAGTGACCTGGTTTGGGTCCCTGCCTGTCACCAGGTGCCCTGTGCCACCTTCTGGTGGTGATTTTAAATCAGTGTTCATGGAAAGCCCAAATCCAGAACTGCAGATTTGCTTTGCACTGCTCTGAAAATCCCTGCAGGAAACACTTCTGGCTGGAATTTGTGTTTTCTTTGTATAAAAAAATCTACCAAAAAGTGCTTTTAGTGGCAATATTTGTGATGATATTGGTCTCACCTTTACCTGGAAGTGAAACCTGACTGCTGAGCCAGCCCTGAGGGTCAGGAGGGGCTGGAGCTTTGTTCAGAAATGCTGAGGGTTTTTGGTTACATTGCTTAAATCAAGGTTGTGCTGAAAAAAAACACACAAAAACCTCAATAACCATCGAATCTCCTTGCCTTTGCTCTGTTGGATTGAGGGTGGGTGGTTGGATTTGACCTAAACATTCTCTTCAGTGCCTGGATTTTTGAAGACTCCTTTCAGCATTGCTTTGCAGGATTGCATGTTGTGGGAGTTTTTTAAAATGTGGGTTTTAATATCTATACAAATATCTGGGAATCTGCATTCCCTTAAAAAAAACCCAAAACTTTCTATCTGATTGTAGGGCTGTGCTGATGTTGATTTAAAAGCTGAGGGTTTAAGGACTGAACTGAAGATGTGATGTGAAGATAACATTTTTTTCTCAGTTTTATGGGCATTTAGTGATCCTTTGACATGTTGATGTTGCATTTAATCTGTGCATTCTCTTAAAAAAACCCAAAATTTTTCTATCTGATTGTAGGGCTGTGCTGATGTTGATTTAAAAACTGAAGGTTTAGGGACTAAATTGAAGATGAGGTATGAGGATGACATTTTTTTTTACAGTTTAATGGGCATTTAGTGATCCTTTGACACGTTGATGTTGCTTTCCATAATTCCAAAATTGCACTTTGGCAGGCATCAAGTGCAGGTTGCAAAAATTTCTGTGCATTTCTGAGCTGTAGTTAAATTACTGGAGAATTACTTCACTGAGTGCTTCCTTCCTACATGTTGATGAGCTCCTGTTTATTCCAAAAACATTGCACTGCCAGCTGTTATTAAAAACTTACCTGTGAACTTTTTTACATGCACACTTTGTGTTAATGTGAGTCAGCAAGGAAGTTACCTTCAAATTTAATTGATATTTCAAACCACACTGATCAGTGCCCATCCCCTTTAAATTTATATTTTAAACCACACTGATCAGTGCCCATCCCCTTTAAATTTATATTTTAAACCACTCTGAACAATGCCCATCCTATTTAAATTTTAAACCACACTGATCAGTGCCCATCCCCTTTACATTTATATTTCTATTTTAACCCCCCCTGAACAATGCCCATCCCCTTCAAATTTCAATTTCTATTTAACCCCCCCTGAACAATGTCCACCCCGTTTAAATTTCAATTTCCATTTCAGACCACCCTGAACAGTGCCCATCCCAGTCTCTTATGCTCAGCCTGAGTGGATTTAACAGAGTTTCTTTTTCTCTTTGCTTAGACATGAGAGAGGCTCTCAGTGCCTCCTTTTCCCACTGATCTTCCCCAGGGTTTTTATCACCTTGCTGTAGTAAACACTGCAGGCTCTGTGCAGCTATTACTGCAGAATAATGAAATAAATAACTAATAAAATCAAATCAAATCGAACCTGGCTGGGCTAAAAGAGGTGAAAGATGAGTTTGGAGTCAGGGCAGGAGCTGCTTGGTTCTTTCTGAGCTTCTCTGGTGCTGTTGAAGATTTATTTGCAGCTTTTTATCTTCAGTGATATCAGTGCAGAGATTGCTCCTTTGCTCCACCCTGCGAGATAAGATAATGCAAGGAGTCAGCTTCACTTTTGGTTTCTTCTGAAACATTGATTTTTAAGTTATTTTTTAAAATAAAAATATCACTTTCTGCAAGGAATCAGCTTCACTTTTGGTTTCTTCTGAAATAATTTTTTTTTAATACAAAATTTTGCTTTTTTCACCCTGTTTATGCTTTCAGATGAAAAACCCCCAACACTTGATACATAAAATCAGACTTCTTATTTAATAACTGAATTATTCTTCTGATGCTTATAGGAATAAAATTCATCTTTTCACTTTTGGTATCTTCTGAAACAATTATTTTTAATTTTTTTTAATACAAATATCACTTTCTGCAAGGAAACAGCTTCACTTTTGGTTTCTTCTGAAACAGTGATTTTTAATTTTTTTTTTTTTAAATACAAATCTCACTTTCTGATGGTGCTGGGGAAGGGATGTTTTTGGTAAAGGCTCTTTGCCACAGCTACAATTCCTGTAAATGCTGCCACTGTCACTTTCCCAGCACCTGATTTAATGTGTCTCTGAAGGAAGCAAGGTGGAAAAACTGCCTTTTCCATCTTTAGTAGCTCAGTGATGCCTAAAGTGTTGTTTATTTGTGGAAATTCTGCTTTTTTATGCTTTTACATGAAAAAAAAAAACAATACTTGATACATCAAATCAGATTTCTTATTCAATAACTTAATTATTCCTCTGATGCTTATCAGGATAAAATTCATCAGATGCAACCTTCAGGAAGGCTCCTTGTTGGAATAGGAGGAAATCAAAAATTGCCAATAATTGGGTCCCTAAATTGGAATTTTACCACGCTCAGCCTGAGGGAGTGACCAGTGCCCACTGCTGTTGGACTGTGTTCCTCTCCAAAGCTTGGGTGGGCTTCAACCTGTACAAATCTTGTCTTCATTTGTCTTTTTTTGGTATTTTTGGGGTGTTTTTTAAGAGATTAATTTGATTTTTTTGGGTTTTTAAGAGGTTTGGGTTGAAATAAAACCAGTTTTGTTCCTTCATCCTTCTGTAAGCCATGAGTTAGAGGTGCTTGTACAGGAGAGAAAATTAAATTTTATTTACCTGTACAAATCTTGTCTTCCTTTCATTTGTCTTTTTTTTGGTATTTTTGGGGTGCTTTTCAAGAGATTAGTTTAATTTTTTTGTTTTTTTAAGAGGTTTGGGTTGAAATAAAACCAGTTTTGCTCCTTCATCCTTCTGTAAGCCATCAGTTAGAGATGCTCAGGAAAACAACTTAAACTTGATTTGCTCCTTTGCTCCACCCTGCGAGATAAGATAATGCAAGGAGTCAGCTTCACTTTTGGTTTCTTCTGAAACATTGATTTTTAAGTTATTTTTTAAAATAAAAATATCACTTTCTGCAAGGAATCAGCTTCACTTTTGGTTTCTTCTGAAATAATTTTTTTTTAATACAAAATTTTGCTTTTTTCACCCTGTTTATGCTTTCACACGAAAAACCCCCAACACTTGATACATAAAATCAACTTCTTATTTAATAACTGAATTATTCTTCTGATGCTTATAGGAATAAAATTCATCTTTTCACTTTTGGTATCTTCTGAAACAATTATTTTTAATTTTTTTTTAATACAAATATCACTTTCTGCAAGGAAACAGCTTCACTTTTGGTTTCTTCTGAAACGTGATTTTTAATTTTTTTTTTTTTTTAAATACAAATCTCACTTTCTGATGGTGCTGGGGAAGGGATGTTTTTGGTAAAGGCTCTTTGCCACAGCTACAATTCCTGTAAATGCTGCCACTGTCACTTTCCCAGCACCTGATTTAATGTGTCTCCAAAGGAAGCAAGGTGGAAAAATTGCCTTTTCCATCTTTAGTAGCTCAGTGATGCCTAAAAGTGTTGTTTATTTGTGGAAATTCTGCTTTTTTATGCTTTCACATGAAAAAAAAACAATACTTGATACATCAAATCAGATTTCTTATTCAATAACTTAATTATTCTTCTGATGCTTATCAGGATAAAATTCATCAGATGCAACCTTCAGGAAGGCTCCTTGTTGGAATAGGAGGAAATCAAAAATTGCCAATAATTGGGTCCCTAAATTGGAATTTTACCACGCTCAGCCTGAGGGAGTGACCAGTGCCCACTGCTGTTGGACTGTGTTCCTCTCCAAAGCTTGGGTGGGCTTCAACCTGTACAAATCTTGTCTTCATTTGTCTTTTTTGGTATTTTTGGGGTGTTTTTTAAGAGATTAATTTGATTTTTTGGGTTTTTAAGAGGTTTGGGTTGAAATAAAACCAGTTTTGTTCCTTCATCCTTCTGTAAGCCATGAGTTAGAGGTGCTTGTACAGGAGAGAAAATGAAATTTTATTTACCTGTACAAATCTTGTCTTCCTTTCATTTGTCTATTTTTTTGTATTTTTGGGGTGCTTTTCAAGAGATTAGTTTAATTTTTTTGTTTTTTTAAGAGGTTTGGGTTGAAATAAAACCAGTTTTGCTCCTTCATCCTTCTGTAAGCCATGAGTTCAAGGTGCTCAGGAGGACAAACTTGATTTACCTGTACAAATCTTGCCTTCCTTTCATTTGGTATTTTTGGGATGTTTTTGAGGGATGGGTTTCATTTTTTGGTTTTTAAATTTCTTTAAGAGATTTGGGTTGAAATAAAACCAATTTTACTCCTTCATCCTTCTGTAAGCCATCAGTTAGAGATGCTCAGGAAAACAACTTAAACTTGATTTTAGATGGATCAGCCCTGCTGCCTTTGGGGTGTCTTTGAACTGACCAGGTTTATCAGCAATTAGTGATAATTAATTAATTGACAGTGAATGGAGCTCAGTGTGCTGAGGCCTGGAGAAGGGAAGGAGGAGGAGGAGGAGGATGAGGAAGGATCCTTGTGCTGGGTGCAGCTTCCAGCTGAAGAACTGAGCTCACGTGGTGATTGCTGCAAAATCCCATTTATCCTTGGCTTTGGGCCAGCAGGGCTGGAAAAAGGGACTCTGGGAATCTCTGTGTTCCCAGCCCCTGTCAGCCCTTCCAGGACGTGTGTGGAGTCTGACTTGGAGGAATTATCAGCTGAAATTTCGTTGATTTTGTTTAATTTTATCGGCTGCTTTGGTCGCTGTTTTATAGGGAAGTTATCTTGTCAATAAAACAGCTGGGATTTGATATCAATTGAAGAGCTGGGATTTGATACTTTATCAATAAAACAGCTGGGAATTGATATCTTATCAATAAAAGAGCTGGGAGTTGATACTTTATCAATAAAACAGCTGGGAATTGATATCTTATCAATAAAAGAGCTGGGAGTTGATACTTTATCAATAAAACAGCTGGGAATTGATATCTTATCAATAAAAGAGCTGGGAGTTGATACTTTATCAATAAAACAGCTGGGAATTGATATCTTATCAATAAAAGAGCTGGGAGTTGATACTTTATCAATAAAACAGCTGGGAATTGATATCTTATCAATAAAAGAGCTGGGAGTTGATACTTTATCAATAAAACAGAAGGATCCTTGTGCTGGGTGCAGCTTCCAGCTGAAGAACTGAGCTCACGTGGTGATTGCTGCAAAATCCCATTTATCCTTGGCTTTGGGCCAGCAGGGCTGGAAAAAGGGACTCTGGGAATCTCTGTGTTCCCAGCCCCTGTCAGCCCTTCCAGGACGTGTGTGGAGTCTGACTTGGAGGAATTATCAGCTGAAATTTCGTTGATTTTGTTTAATTTTATTGGCTGCCTTGGTTTCCTTTGGTCGCTGTTTTATAGGGAAGTTATCTTGTCAATAAAACAGCTGGGGTTTGATACTTTATCAATAAAACAGCTGGGAATTGATATCAATAAAAGAGCTGGGATTTGATACTTTATCAATAAAACAGCTGGGAATTGATATCTTATCAATAAAAGAGCTGGGAGTTGATACTTTATCAATAAAACACTTGGGATTTGATATCTTGTCAATAAAACAGCTGGGATTTGATATTTTATCAATAAAGCAGCTGGGATTTGATACTTTATCAATAAAACACCTGGGATTTGATACCTTCTCCATAAAACAGCTGGGCTTTGATACCTTGTCAATAAAAAGAGTTGGGATTTGATATATTCTCCATAAAGCAGCTGGGATTTGATATCTTCTCCATAAAGCAGCTGGGATTTGATGGACAAGGTGCTGATAAAATCACCAACGATTCCATTTTGGAGCTTGCAGTAAGTTCAAGAGGCAGATTTGATTTTGTTGACTCCCAGACCGGTGTAACTCATTCAGAAAGCTCCTGGAAACCCCAGTGAGCTGCAAGTGCTTTCAGAACAGGGATCACGTGGGAAAATAAAAATTGGGGGAGAAGGTGTGAGGAGCAGAAATTCCAAAAGGAGCAGTCTGGAAATGTTTGATTCATAATCTTTGTGTATTTATAAAAACAGCGTTCACATTCTGAGACTGCAATCCAGATTATTGTAAAATCTCCTCAGGAAAATGCTATTTATGCTTTAATGTACTTTGTGTTCACTCCTGACTGCAGAGGTGGAGGTGGCTGAATTATCCAAGTTTTCTTGAGATGTTTTTGAGCTACAAATGCAGCACTGGAAATGAGGATGTGGCACTTTGTGTTCCTTAAAGCTTTAGTAGCCCTGAAGGGATGAATTCCTAATTTTTTTCTCCTGCTTTTTAACAGGAACAGGAAGGTGGTGGATTACTCCCAGTTTCAGGAATCAGATGATGCTGGTAAATGACTTTTTTTTTCCTTCATCTCCTTGTTCTTGCCATGCATATTAATTGTTCTGCTTCTAATCACATCTTCAACTCCAGTTCCAAGGAGTTTCTGTTCTTCACAGCCTGAACTGTTAATAAGTATTTGAAAATATAATCATTCTCATATGTTTTGTATTAAACAAACAATGGTGATAGAAATCTTATTATTTAATGCTGGTATTGTTGTAGTGCCTGGAGGCTGTTGGCAGCAATTCCTTCCTTGCTCTATGTTATGTTCTGGGGCAGAGGCTCCTTGATGCCACTTTTTTCCACAGGAAAAGATGTTTTCCATTTATTTTATGGCTCCAGTTGAGCCCACATTATCAGGCATTTGGGGGGGATTGCAGCTAAAAAAATATCATTTGTGTGAATTAACAAAATATTGCTGGATCACATTTGGTAAAAATGTAATGTCTGAATTAAAGTTCTGGATCCCATTTCTAAAATAATATCATCAAAATATTGCTGGATCACATTTGGAAATAATGTGATCTCTGAATTAAAATTCTGGATCCCATTTCTAAAATAATGTCATCTGTGTGAATTAACAGAAAATTTCTGGACTCTTCTGAGTTCTTGGAAAATAAACTCAATGCTAAGGTTGCACTGATAATTAAAATGAGACAAATATGCATCATTCTTAATTACAGAGGTTTTATTCATTAAATAAGGTATTGTGTAAGAGTTGTGAGGAGTTCTGCTGTGAGCTCCATGACATCCTTTATCCATCCCAGGACAGTAAACAGTGTGTGCTGTTAGAATCGTGCAGAAATCCATGTGGGTGTTAATTTTTAATGGATTTATAAAATAACTAAATACAAAATGAATCCTGGGTCCTCTTGTGAGGTTTGTTTGTGTTTCCCTGGGTGAGACTTGACTGTACAGAGCATTTTCACGGTGCTGTTGGCAGAAGAAAAGCTCAAATCAGTGATTTAAACCAGGACTTTGCTTCCACCAAAGTTTATTGAAGCTTTATGAAGTTTTTCTTTTTGATGTGCATGAAATGCTCAGTTGGAGTTGTGGCTGAGGAGAGCAGTTTGCTGGCATGAGTTTGACCCCAGCCCATTTTGTGCTGTCCTGTCCTGTCCAGATGATGATTATGGAAGAGATTCAGGTCCCCCATCCAAGAAAATCCGCTCGTCTCCCCGAGAGGCTAAAAACAAGAGGAGATCTGGGAAGAATTCTCAGGAGGACAGGTAAGAAAAGCAGCTTTGCATCTCTTGGCAACATTTCCCAGAGCTTTGTCCTGTGTGTGGGGAGCAGCATCTTCCATGGGGAGTGGAATTGCAGTGAGATTGGAGCTCAGTCAGGGCTGAGACACTGAGGTGAGGCAGAAATCACGTGTGAAACTGTCAGCAGTGCTCCAGCACTCCAGAGGCAGCTGGAGTGCCAGGGAAAGGGATTTGGGCACAAAGATTGGCAGCTGCTGCATCCTCAGGTGAGGCAGGGCAAGGTGCCCCGTGTTCTGCAGCCTCAGGGCATCCCTGTGGTGCCAGGGATGGGTGGCACTGAGGACAGGGGGCATCTGGAAGTTTTGTGGCTCTTTGTTCCTCATTTTGGGTAATCTGTAAACACACAGCTTGGTTTGGGAGCTGAGTTTCTCCAGCAGCCTCAGTGCTGCCCTACTGAAAAGTGAAATTTTCCTGTAGAATTTCCATTTTGCAGTCCCCCAATGATTGCCACGAGACCTTTGAAATAATTTTTTTTGGTTTTTATGACAGAGCTCAGCTTCAGGGATGCTGGTTCTGAAGGTTCTTGAGGTTCTGCCAGCTGGTTCTTGTTCTAGCACCCCAAGATGTCTTTTATTTTCCAAATGATCAAATCATTTGAGAAAGCTTAGACGAGACATGTGCCAGTAAATGCAAGATGCACAGAATGGAATCTGAATAATGACATAAAAACATGTGCTGACTTAAAATCTCTTCAGGATAAACCTTTATTTCATGTATAGACTGCATATAAACCATCAGAGTTGTGACTGAACTGGAAGCCATGTGGATTGTGGGTTGCTTTGGGAGTGAAGTGCATGGTTCACCTCAGTCTGGTTATTTCCTGCCTGGTTTAAGTTTTTCTGGCATTCACACTTTGAACTTTATCTTCCCAACTATGATAACTCCACAGATAGCTGAGTAAATCCTGAAGTATGTCCAGGAAAAGTGAAAATTCTCATCCTGGACACCAGTTTGCTCTTTAAAAGTTGTTACTTTCCACACAAGAGTGACTGAAGTCAAAGTTGAGACAAGGACTCTCACTTTATCCTCCTCTCATTTGCAGTGAGGATTCAGAAGACAAAGATGTGAAGACTAAGAAAGATGATTCACACTCAGCAGGTATTCATTGTACTGATTGTGTATCTTTAAATCATATCTGTTGACACCTGTGAGAGTTGCAGGAGTAGGATTTGAGACAGAAATTAAATTATTCTGATTTATTTAAAGTCATATGTTGCCTCTGCTGCTGTTACTTCCCTGGTTTGATAATGGGTTTTTTTGTGTAATGTGATGATCCTATAAAATTTGTCTTCAGAAGTGGATAGATGTGTTGGTCCCTTCCCTGCAGCTTTTATCCAGAATGATCCAAAATCTTCATCTTGGTGCCTTTTCCTTGCAGATGAAGATTTTGGCAGTGAAGACGATGACGTAGGAGCTGACGATGGCAAAGCCGACAGCGACTACGAGAGCTCTCAAAAAAGCAAAAAAGGAAAGAAAGCTAAACCAGACAAGAATAAGAGAGCAGCCTCCAAATCCAGGAAAAGGCCTGCAGGTAAAAAGAAAAATAAAAAGAAAAAAGTAGTTATTTTGCAGAGGATCTTGGTTGGGTGAGTAAGGAAGGTGTTGATGAGGTTGAATTGTCCCCGCAGTAACTCAGCGAGTGTTTTAACCCCTGATAAATGCCCTGCCCCTGTTTTGCCCACGTGCTGCCTCGTGGCAGGAGCTCTCTGCTCTGTGCTCAGCACAGTTTGGGGCCTTTTTCTGCAGAGGACAGCGAGGATGAGAAGGAAGATCACAAAAATGTTCGTCAGCAGCGGCAGGCGGCGTCCAAAGCAGCCTCCAAACAGCGGGAGATGCTCATGGATGATGTGGGGAGTGAGGAGGAGGAGCAGGAGGATGATGAGGCACAGTTCCAGGAGAGTGAGTAAATGGGATTGGAAAAAGGGACAGCAAAAAAACCACAGTTTGCTTTTTGGCTGGGACACAGGATGGAAATTGTGCTCCTGAATAACTTCATTTTCACTGTGTGTCTGTCCAGGTTGGGTTTTCTCAGCTGGAATTTGTGCTCCAAGTTTGCAGCAAAGGTGTCTCTGTGTGTGTGTGTCCCACAAAATTTGTCTTCACAAGTGGGTAGATCTGTTGATCCCTTCCCTGCAGGTTTTATCCAGAATGAGATTTAAGTCATCAAGTACTTAAATTATATAAATGTGGCTGTGGCAACTTCCTGTAACTTGAAAATTGGAATCTGTCATGGATTTGCACCACTTACTGTTCCTGCATGCTTGGTTGGTCATGTACAGGGGGAGATGAGCCAGTGCTTCAAAACTGATTTGGAGTTTTTGCAGTCAAAAGTTTTTAAGCTTCAATGACAGATTTTAGGAAAGCCTTTAATAACTGAAGAGTTCACTCAGTGAATCTTGAAGAATCTGTGAGACAAGAGACTTTACCTTGGTGCCTTTTCCTTGCAGATAAAGATGTTTCTTTCCCCCCGAGGTGTGAGTGTGTGTTTTCCAGAGATCTATTTCTTTGTAAGCAGCCCTCCAGGATAATTGTAAACTTCTCAATGCTTTTTGCTGCTTTTTGCTGTCCCTGTGGCATTGCTGATGTAAGAACCCAGTCAGATTTTAGCACAGCAGATTAATGGAAGCCCACAAGGTCTCAGAGTCTGTGTCCACAATTTCACTGGCAGATCTCAGCTCTATCTTTTCCTTCCTTTTTTTTTTTCCCAAAAAATTGAAATTTCCTTATGCTTCCAGCAGATTCAGGAAGTGATGAAGACTTCCTCATGGAAGATGATGATGACAGTGACTATGGCAGTTCAAAAAAGAAAAATAAGAAGGTCTCCAAGAAATCCAAGCCAGAGAGGAAAGAAAAGAAAATGCCCAAGCCCAGGCTAAAGGCTACAGGTGAGTCTGTGCAAGGAAAGTTTCTCAGTTTAAAACCCAGATTTTCTTTTTGCTGCAGAGTCTTGTTTTTGAAGTCTTGGAGTCACAGATAATCCACAAAAATGTTGGAAGGGCCCAAGTGCCATGATTTAAAGCAGCGATGTGGAATAATGAGTTGGCTTTAATTCTTCCTTTAGGGGTTGATTTGGGATCTGTGTCTTGGTGGTAAAAACTCATGGTATTGAAAACATTCTCTGCTGAGGTGCTGCATTCTGATTTTCTGTGTCTCACAGCCAAATAATACCAATTTATGGCTCTGTTTGGGACTTTGGGATGTTGTCAGGGTGGGGACGTGTGAACCAGAGGGAAACTGGATGCATTTCTGCAGAAATTTCAAATGATAACAGCAATGCATGCTCTGCTTTGAGAAGAGCTGTGTCCATTTATGATGTCACATCCAGCAATCAGCCAGCACCTGCAATTAACCAGCTTTTAAATCTCATTAGATTGCTCTTCACTTCAGCTTTGCTAATTGGGAGTGCTAAAAACACTGTGGGTATGGTCAGGCTGCTGCTGGATGACTTTGAAATCCCATTTATTGGGAGTTTTTCTGCCTTTGCTGCTGCTGCTGCTGAGTTTTACAAGGTTTTTCTTTTTCCAGTGACCCCCAGCCCAGTGAAAGGCAAAGGGAAGGCAGGTCGCCCCACAGCTTCCAAGGCAACAAAAGAAAAGACCCCATCCCCCAAAGAAGAGGATGAAGAGCCTGAAAGTCCCCCAGAAAAGAAAAAATCAGCCAGCCCTCCACCAGAAAAGTCAGGGGATGAGGGATCTGAAGATGAAGCACCCTCTGGTGAAGATTAAAATGGCAGTTGAGGAAAATCTTTGTTTAAAAAAAAAAAGAGGAAAAAAAAAAGAAAAAGGAAAAGAAAACAATACTTAGGGGTAGAACACGGTTTTGGCTGTGGCTTGACTCATGGGCTTTGAATGCTGTCTTTACTTTCAGCTGTTTAATACAGTGTATTCTTTTTTAATAAGAGGAAACCCTTCTACAGTAATATTTTGAAGTCAATGTTCTCTGTTGGCCATTCCGTTCTCCCTCCCCTGCCAAATCTGAAAAGCCATTTGAGACAAATTAACAGACCATTCAATGTTTTATTTTTTTTTTTCAAGGGATACTGCAGTTGTGAAGCAATAAGGTTTGAGACTGATCTGTGGAAACCATACTTACAAATCCTTAAGTAGAATAGATTTTTCCCAGTGCTGGTAAGAGCTGTTTAAAACTATTATTCTGTAATTGGAATATATGGGAAAAAAAATAATGAACCTCTGCTTTAACAGACTTTGAGACGAGTTCGCTCTCAGCAAAAATGTAGTTGATCTAATTCCAGTGGAGGAGGATGGAACATGGGGAGGAATCCTGTGTTTCTTGGATTCAGGCACGTTTTTCATGGAAAGCAATCAAGAAACTCGGAGATGCTTCAGTGTCTTTGATTTAGAAAAGACCCTTCAGTCAGGATGGGAGATCTTTTGTCTCTGCTGGATAGAAAACTGTTCTGCTGTAGGCAAATTGCAGCCCATTCCAGAGAAATTCAGATATTCAACCTACAGCCTTCCCATATCCACTCACCCTTCTTTTGTTCCTTCTGTAGAGGGGCAGAACAGGGAAGAGAAATTGCAAAATCATTTTTAAAACTGCTTCCCATTGGGTATTGTGGAAAATCTTTTTATTATAGATTTTCCCAAGGAAGAAAAGAAAACCAAACAAATGAACAGATAATGTAAAATGAGATTCTTCAGCTTTTGGGGTGAGGGATGTCCTTTTGTGGGTGTGAGCAGAGGCTTGCTGTAGTGCTCTGGTCACTTGAGGTCCCGTGAGTCAGCCCTGAGTGTTTCCCTCCCTGCTGCTGCCCTCAGCAGAGCTCCAGGGATCCCTGGCACAGGGGGCACTTCCCTGTGCCCACCCTGCTCCCTGGGGGATCAGCTCCCCTTATACCTGTGGGATCTGTGGGATCAGCTCCCATTCTGCCTGTAGGATCAGCTCCTCACCCTGCCTGTGGGGTCAGCTGCCCTTCTGCCTGCAGGATCAGCTCCCCATGCTTCCTGTAGGATCAGCTCCCCACCCCTCCTGTAGGATCTGTGGGATCAGCTCCTCACTGTTCCTGTGGGGTCTGAGGGATCTGTGGGATCAGCTCCTCACTGTTCCTGTGGGGTCTGTAGGATCTGTGGGATCAGCTCCTCACTCTTCCTGTGGGGTCTGAGGGACAGACAGATCTGTTCCCCTCCTGCCTGTGGGTTCTGCTCCCATCCTGCCTGTGGGGTTTTCTCCTCACCCCTGTCTGTGGGATCTGCTCCCACCCTGCTTCTGGGATCTGTGGGATCAGCTCTCCCCAAGTTCCTGTGGGATCAGCTCCCCAGGTTCCTGTGGGGTCAGCTCCCCTCTCCCTGTGGGATCTGTGGGATCAGCTCTCCCCTGTTCCTGTGGGGTCAGCTCCCCAGGTTCCTGTGGGATCAGCTCCCCAGATTCCTGTGGAATCTGTGGGATCAGCTCCCCTCTCCCTGTGGGATCAGCTCCCTGGGGCTGTCCCTGGCTCAGCAGGACACTCGAGCTGTGTGCTGCCACTTTCATGTGCTTTTATCCAAGCAGCCAAATCATTTCCTTAATATTTTTATTTTCTGAACTTCATGAAACTCCACAAACCTCGGTTTTCACACCCTCAGACGCTTTTCTGCCACATTTGTTGGTGGAAACACTGAAAACTGGACCTGCCATTTTTATTTTGATTTTTTTCCCTAAACCCTCTGTGCTTCTGTCTGTTGCTCTCCTTCCAGCTGACAAGCTTTGCATCCTTCTTGGTTTTTTGCTTTTTATTTTTTTGTCACAGAACTCCCCATTTTGCAACCAGCCTCTCGAAGGTGACATAAGGCAGCTAATTCATGAGTTGGGATTTCTGGTGGCAGCAGATTTTCAATCCTCTTTGGGATTTTGGAGAGTTCCTAGAGGTGATACACTAAAAATGATCAGGAAGGACCCTGAATCCAGTTCAGGTGGGGAATGGAATATTCCTCCAGCAGCTGAGTGATTGTCCTGTGTGATTCCCTGGTTTTATTGAGGCTGGTAAATTCCTTTACCTTATGAAAATTGAAGTTCTCTAACGTTCTTGACTCTCATGGAACTACTGTTGCAGTTACAATAAAGATGATGTTGTTTCATTGTAAATCTATTTTTTTACAATGGTTTGATTTTTTTTAATATATTTTTTTCCAGAACAGCATCAGGCTGCAGGGAAATCTCAATCTTGAAAAAGAAAATTGAATCCCCTCTCCTCTCCCACAGCTCTTCCACCTGCTGGATTGCTGGGAGAGCAGAAATTCCCTCAACTTCTTGGGTAATTCTGGGAAAATAAACAGCCACATTTCAAAAATCAAAACCATTTGGGGGTAGCAAACATTTGTGCAGATAAATCTCTGCTTCCCAGAGCTGTTCCCCAAACTGTTCCAAGCTGCTTTTCTGCATTGGGTTCTTGGGGTTTGCTTTAAATTCAGGTACAGGGAGAGTTCCAGGGGATCTGGTTCTTCACCTGCCACACCTGAAGTGTATTTTTGTGACTCTCACCTCAAATATATTTTTTTGGTTGCTTCATTTATTTTTTCCTAACACGGTTAAGAAAAGTTAAGGCTGTGAAAATCCTTTTTCTGTTAGTTCAGTTCAGTTTTTGGGTTTTTTCCTCCTGGCACCTTTGGCCCTTTATTTCACAGAGCTGTTCTGCTTTCTCCCACGTTCATTGCTGATGGGTTGGAGGCTGCCTGATGCTTTTTCTGAGTGTCTCACAACCCAAACACCATGGAAATCCCAGATTTTCAGGATTTTTCAAACCTGTTAATTGGTACAAACACTGAGCCCTAAGGGTCTCTGTCAGAAATACAGCAGTTTCATTTTTTACAGACAGGAGCAAATTATCAAGGTGAATATTTCCATTCTTTTGAATATTTTTATTTTAACGTACATCATTTTTCAGCAGCAGCAGACTTCACCTTTTAAAATGCCCATTGGAATTAATTTGTATTAAACATTCTGGAAGGAAAGCTGGGAAAATCCCTTTCTTTAGGAGCACCAGGAGATTTGTATGGAGCAGAAAGTTTCATTCACAGGAGGAGGAGGCTTTGGAAAGATTCTCTGTCCCACAGCTGTAGTCCTGGAGCCTTTGCAGAGAGGTAAAACAGATTTATTCCAGAATTCATTCAGTCTCCAGCCTTGCCCTGGTCTTGCTTTTAAAATCTCACAACTTCCATCCTGTCCCTGAATCCACACCAGCACCTCCAGCTCTGGTTTCTGCCAACGTCCTGCCTTGAACTTGTCAAAATCACTCAAAATCTGCAATTTCAGCTGGGATTTTGTGCTGAAGATGCTTTGGGTCAGTTCCAGGGGGGTCAGCAGGAGAATGACAACTGTGCTGAGTTAATGAGGTCAGGAGGGGCTAAAAAATGGGGCAGCTGAGGAGCTTTTAATCAATTTTCACTTTCTAAAGGCAGAGAGAGTGAGGGGAGAGAGGCAGCACCACCAGGGCAGTGCAAAAATCTGGAATTCCTGGGGTTTTTTTCCTTTTTTTCCCTTTTTTTCCTTTTTTTTTTTTTTTAAATATTCCCTCCACTGATGGTCACAAAGGTACAAGAGCCACTGAGGCAGCCAGGTGAGGGAGGGAGGGAAGGAATCTGTACCATGCTGGAAGCTTTTGGAGCTGTAGAAAAAAAAAAACTGGTGCTTTGCTTTTCTGTCCTTTGTTCGTGAAGTGTTTATTTTTCTAACAGATCCTAGCGTTGAACACACGGTTCCTAAAAGCTACAAACTGACCCAGGAGTTTTGATACCTGATGGAGAATTCATTCATCTCTTGGAGGGGGAAATGGAGCAGTTTTGGAGGGACAGTCACAGAGTAGTTGGTGGCGTTCAGGATGTGTGAGTTTGGGGAGTTGCTGTCACATCTGTACCTGGAAATGATCAATTAATTCTGTGTGTATCTGGCCAAACAGAGCTTTGAGAGTTTCCCTGCAGTTGTAGGAGGTTTAAATCCCAGTGCTGGTGGAACAGAAGCAGCACCAACACTTTGTTCTGGCTGTCCAGGAGGATTTTTGGGCTTTTTTGAGCCCATCAGAGCAGGGAGAGCCAACAGTGCCCTTCAGAGACCTCCCCAAGCCCAGCCTAGCTCTGAACCACATCCCACACTCCCCACTTCAGTAGCTGGATGTGTTTTCATGGAACTCTTGCTGTCAAACCGTGGAATCCGTGGGTGCAGCCCAGCCCCGCCGGGTGCCGGCCGTGTCCCCGCTCCGGCCCCGACCGTGCCCAGCATGCTCAGTGTGACTGCAAAGCACCCGTGTGCAAACGCTCTGTACAGTGGGGCCAGGGTTTTTTATATATATATTTTGGGATGGGGGGGAGGAGGGTGGGTGGAGATCCTGAAATCAGCTTAAGCCAGACTTAAATGTGTGTAAAAAACAAAAAAAAACAAACCCCAAAATCTTCGGTGTGTGAGTGCGCGAGCGGGAGTGTCTGACATCCCATTCCCTTTGTGTTCTCAGCATTTGTGAGGTTTTACTTTCTTTTTTCTTTTTTTTTTTTTTTTTCCCCCCTCTCCCCTTCCTGCAGAAAAGAAATTAATTGTAAATAAGAGCTACGTAATTTTTTTGTTGTTGTTTGCCATCATGTCACAGCAAACCCTGAGTGAGCAGTGTGAAGGTGGAGGAGGAGACTGGCAGCATTTTCTGGTATGCAAGGAATATTTTGTCTTGAGTATCTGCAATCCCCTGGTGAGCTTTTGGAAAAAAAAAATAAAAAAAAATAATCAGGCTCTTTGCAGTTCCCCTCCCTGTCCTTTTTAATTTTTATTATTAATTTTTTGTTTAATTTCAAAAGCAGGAAAAAGGGGCAGCTGCAAACAGTCATCGCTGTGGGGTTGGGAACTCTTGACAACACTGAGATCTAGCATGGTACTAGGAGTTAAGTCTGAATGTAACATTAATGCTTTATTTAAAATTAAAAAAAAACAAAACAAACATTTTTTTTTTTCCTAAGGGGTTGAAGTGAACATGACTGTTGACCATGTTCGTGAATTTCTAGATGCAAACATTCATTGGTAGAATTGTGTGATGGTCTTTTGTGCTAATTAATTTGACATATTCCGAGTCTCTGTATGTACCTGCAAAGAAAGAAAAACAAAAAAAATAACAAAAAACCCTGCTTTGCTTTGATTGAAAAAGGGTTCCTGGGACTGCATACCTGCTCCTGAGCTCTGTTTTAAGTATGTGTATCCTTCGCTTGTATTTTGTATTAAAAAAAAGAACCACGAGGAAAAAAAATGAACCCTTTATTGTTCAGCATGTTGGAATTGTGTCCCCTCTTTTATTTTTCTCCTTTTTGGAATATATTAAGCAACTCATTCTTCTGTATCTTTTATTTTCTTTTGTAAACTTTTTGGTTTTGTTTAAAAATGGCTTTATAAAAGGGCTTTTATAACCCATGAACACGACTGGTGTCATTTTTCTGCTGCTCCAAGGGGGGATCATCCTCTGAGAGGGAAAAAGTTTTCATCTTCCAGGATTTCTGAGAGTTTTGGGGTGAATTCCTTGGAATTCTCTGAGGAGGGGCAGCCAGCTTTGGGCCAGGTGTGACTTTCCCATCATTACCTGAGAACTGAAAGGGGAGAATGAAATAATCCAGAAAGTTGTGCTTCCCCAGGCTCCTCCTGGAGTTGTAAATGGAGATTTTAAAGTCCAAAACCAATTTGAGAGGAGGGACAGAGCCTTGGGCTGTCACCTTCCCCTCCAGGAGCGTCCCCTGGTGCCTCCCAGCAGCTGGGAAACTTTTAATGGAAAACAGCAGGAATTTGGGATAAATCATTGTCATGGCAACCACGGGCAGGGCCTGACCCAGGTGCTCAGGGAATTTCTCCTTTTACCAAATCCCTTGGAGCGGATTCCATCGCTTTTCCTGCAGCTCCCGGGGCGGATTTTGGATTTTCCCGATTTTGGCTGATTTTGATGCGCGGCCGTGCCCGCGCTGTGCCAGCAGGGGGCGCTGGCAGGGTGAGCGGGAACCTTTGGGATGGGATAAAAACACCCTGGAGTGGGATAAAAACACCCTGGGATGGAATAAAACACCGGGATAAATCATTGTCATGGCAACCACGGGCAGGGCCTGACCCAGGTGCTCAGGGAATTTCTCCTTTTACCAAATCCCTTGGAGCGGATTCCATCGCTTTTCCTGCAGCTCCCGGGGCGGATTTTGGATTTTCCCGATTTTGGATTTTCCCGATTTTGGCTGATTTTGATGCGCGGCCGTGCCCGCGCTGTGCCAGCAGGGGGCGCTGGCAGGGCGAGCGGGAGCCTCTGGAATGGGATAAAAACACCCTGGAGTGGGATAAAAACACCCTGGAGTGGGATAAAAAACATCTGGAATGAGGTGAAAACCTGGGATGGGATAAAAAAATCTCTAGAATGGGATAAAAACCTCTGGAATGGGATAAAAACCTCTGGAATAGGCTAAAACCACCTCTGGAACGGTGGGGGGGAAACCTCTGGAGTGGGATAAAAAACATCTGGAATGGGATAAAAAAACATCTGGAATGAGGTGAAAACCTGGGATGGGATAAAAAAATCTCTGTAATGGGATAAAAACCTCTGGAATAGGCTAAAACCACCTCTGGAACGGTGGGGGGGAAACCTCTGGAATGGGATAAAAAACCTGGAACGGGATAAAAACACCTCTGGAATGGGATTAAAAAACCCACTTCAGGAATGGGCTAAAAAAACACCACTAGAACGGGATAAAAAATCTCTGGAATGGGATGAAAACCTCTGGTATGGGATAAAGACCCTCCGGAATGGGATAGAAAACCACCACTAGAATGGGATAGAAAATCTCTGGAATGGCATAAAAATCTCTGAAATTAGATAAAATCCCTGGAATGGGATTTTAAAACCTGTAGAATGGGATAAAATCCTCTGGATAAAATTCCTCTAGAATGGGATAAAATCATCTGGAATGGGATGAAAACCTGGAATTCCACCCAAAAGCAAAAATTAGATAAAATCCCTGGAATGGGATTTTAAAACCTGTAGAATGGGATAAAATCCTCTGGATAAAATTCCTAGAGAATGGGATAAAATCCTCTGGAAAGGGGAAAAATCTGGAATGGGATGAAAACCTCTGGAATTCCACCCAAAAGCAGCGCTGGGCACCTCCTGTGCCACAGCTGGCAGCACCAAGGGCACATCCCGGGGCTCATTTCTGCTCTGCTGCCGTGTCTGGGTGAAAATTGGAGCTGTGGGACGAACACCTGGAAGGGCTGGCTCCTCTGGGGATTTTATTTGAATTGTCTGGAATTTTATTTGAATTGTCTGGAATTTTATTTGAATTGTCTGGAATTTTATTTGAATTGTCTGGAATTTTATTTGAATTGTCTGGAATTTTATTTGAATTATCTGGGATTTTATTGGAATTATTTGGGATTTTATTTGAATTGTCTGGGATTTTATTTGAATATCTGGGATTTTATTGGAATTGTCTGGGATTTTATTTGAATTGTCTGGAATTTTATTTGAATTATCTGGGATTTTATTGGAATTATTTGGGATTTTATTTGAATTGTCTGGGATTTTATTTGAATATCTGGGATTTTATTGGAATTGTCTGGAATTTTATTTGAATTGTCTGGAATTTTACTTGAATATCTGGGATTTTATTGGAATTATCTCTTCTTCAGGTTTCTGTTGGGGGCAGATAACAGCTGCAGCAGCATCGCATTTCCTGCGCCACCCTCTCTCTCTCCTGCAGCGTTCCCAGCTCAGCTCTTGGCCCTGGGAGAAGATTTTGGGGTTTCATTATCAACAGCTGCCTCCCCTGACCACAGGGCTCTGCTGCTCTTGCTCGTTACCCCCCTGCTCAGATAATTTTGATTAATGGCAGTGGTTTAAGCCTGAGAACTTCTGTTTGCCTCCTCTCAAGATCAAACCAGTACTGATTTTTTTTTTTTTTTTTCTTTTTAAAGTCTCTGCTTAGAATTCTGGTGGGGTTTTTTTTAAAGCTAAATGGTTTTCTGAGTGTGAGTTTTTTTTTTTTTTTTTTTTTAGAGTCTCTGCTTAGAATTCTGGTGGGTTTTTTTTAAAGTTAATGGTTTTCTGAGTGTGAGATTATTGTGGTGTTTCTGCTTCGCTTCCTGAGAAATGAGTGAAGGAACAATTTGTCTATAATCCAATTTACCACACTAAGCTGTCATTTCTTTTTCCCTAAACTGGCCCTATTTTATTATTTATTTTCCTTAATTTCACTTCACTGCTGATTATGACTCTGGATTTGAAGCAGCTTCTGCTCCCAGAAGCAGTTCAGCCCATTAATTTTGAATTAATAAGTAACACATTTCTCAGGGGCAGAGCAGGTCTCACATTTGGAAGTGACTCAGTTCTTTCATTCCCATTAAACTGGTTTTACACCTTTAAATAAAACCACTTAAGTGACTTTAAAACATTTCCCCCATTTCCTTCTTTTGGACAGCAAGGTGCCAGCAGGAAAAAGAAAATCTCCTTGGGTGCAAATCCTTGTTCTCACTCCTGAATCTCCTTTTCCCCACACACCAAGGAACGTGACAAGAAGGAAAAGAACTTTTAGGGAGATGAAAGGGAGAGAAGGGAACACACAGAAACCCTGGGATGTGATGAGCAAATGACAAAAAAATCCTAAAATAATTTTTACTCTGTTCTGTCACTGTGAGATTTAATGGGAAACTCTCTTATTGTTCTTTTGCTGACCCTTTATTTTAATTAATGAATTAGAATTAAGGACCTAAAGGATCCCTCTCAGGGCAGACACGTGGGTGGCCTCATCCTCCTCCACCTCCAGCACCTCAGCTACTCCAAAGCAGGATTCATCCTCCAAAAAAATAGGGATTTTATCCAACTGATGGATTTTATCCAACTGATGGATTTTATCCAACTGATGGATTTTATCCAACTGATGGATTTTATCCAACTGATGGATTTTATCCAACTGATGGATTTTATACAACTGATGGATTTTATCCAACTGATGGATTTTATTCCATAATAATAATAATTTTATTCCATGATAACTTTATTTTATTTCCCAAGCCTTTGGAAAGGAGCAGGCCTGGGGTGTCCTTGTTCTGCAATCACTTCCTGCCTGCAGAATAAACAGCCTGGGAAATATTTGCACCGTGGCCCACAAACAGGGCTGTGCTGTTTACCTGCAGCAAACATCAGCCCCAGAATAAAAGAGCCAAGAAAAGGCAACGTTTTAATCCTCTGGAGTTACAGAGAATCGTTCCTGATCGACTGGTTTGACCAGAAATGCCTTTTCCTGCAGATAGGGCTGGGGTGGTTTCTGTAAATATTTTATTGTTCTTTTCTCGTTGGGGTTTGCTGCTTTGCCCAGGAGTGGGGAATTGGGGCTGTTTGCTCGGATTGGCCCCAAATTCTGCACAGAGCTGGCTGGGAAAGTGAGAGGGGGTGTGGGAGCTCAGGATGTCGACTGGAGGGGTTGTGGGGAGGGAAAAGGGAAAGGGGAAAAGGAAAAGGGAAAAGGGAAAGGGAAAAGGGGAAAGGGGAAAGGGGGAAAAGGGGAAAGGAAAGGGAAGGTAAAAAATAATATAATAATATAATATAATATAATATAATATGCCAGGTGTCCCCTGCGTGTCCCCAGGCTGTCCTTGGGGTGCAGGGGGTTCGGGATCTCCCCAGGCTGGGGATGGGGGCTCAGAGAGCTCCTGCCCCGCTGGGACTGGGACTGAGCTTCCTTTGCACCCACGGGAACCTCGGCTCACAGCGGAGGTGACAGCGACACAAACAGAGGAGGAGGGGAGGGGAGGGGCTGAATTCTGCCCCCCCGAACCTCCCCGGGCTGGGGCTCTTTGGGTTCCTGCTGCTTTGTGGCTGCCAGTTCCTGCTTGCACAGACGTGGCAGGGCCACCCCTCCCTGCCGGGACAGCCACAGCTCTGGGGACACCTCAGAGCTCTGGGGACACCTCTCAGAACTCTGGGTCAGTCACAGTTTTGGGGACACCTCAGAACTCTGGGGACACCTCCCCAAACCCTGGGTTGGTAGGGAAAGGGAAAAGGGGTCAGAGCTCTGGGGACACCTCTCAGAGCTCTGGGACAGCCACAACTTTGGGGACACCTCAAAACTCTGGGTCCCCCTGATGGGGAGCAGAGCACGTGAGGTTGTGCTGGGACAAGTGACAGCCACAGCTCTGGGGACACCTCTCCAAACCCTGGGTCAGACACAGCTTTGGGGACACTGGGGAGCTTTCAGAGCTGTGGGTCAGTCACAGTTTTGGGGACACCTCCCCAGGTGAGGAGCTGGCTCTGGGGACAGGGGACAGGCAGGGAGCTGGCTCTGGGGACAGGGGACAGGCAGGGAGCTGGCTCTGGGGACAGGGGACAGGCAGGGAGCTGGCTCTGGGGACAGGGGACAGGCAGGGAGCTGGCTCTGGGGACAGGGGACAGGCAGGGAGCTGGCTCTGGGGACAGGGGACAGGCAGGGTCAGGAATGCAGCCCAGGGCAGCAGGGGGACGCTGCAATGTTTGTCCTGCTCTCTGTAAATAGAGCAGAAATGCAGATTTCAGGCCTGGATTCAGCACCGGGAGCTTCCCCTCTGTGCAGGATTTTGCAGCTTTGCTCGGCTGCAAAGGCCTTGGAGCCCAGTGAGTGACCCCACCAAAGGAGAAAATCTCTCAGAACCAGACCCTGCTCCAGAGAAGCTTTGCAAGACCTCAGAATCCTGGAGTTGGTGAAGTCTTGAGGCTTGCAGTTGATAGTAAATAAATTAATAAATTGCTCCCTGGGTTTGGCAGTTTGTGGCCAGTTGTGGTTCCAAGCTTTCCTCCACAACCAAAACATGGATATTTTTAAAAAGAAAAATAATTTTTAAAAAAAAAATGAGAAAACCCTCATTGAACCCACGACTCCAAATGCTTGGAACTCAAATATTATAATATTATTTTAATTAATTAAATTAATTATAATATTATTTTAACTCCCCATAACTTTGGGGAGTTAAAAGTTATGCAACATGGAATGAGCACAGTGCTGAGCCAGTGTCCTCCTGCAGCCTCATCCAGGGAACACCAATCACCTGGGGATGATGATGAGGAAGGAGGCAGTGGAGCTGTGGGATGTTGCAGCTTTGCTTTGCTCTTGGAGGGGCAGCAGAAACACCCTTGGAGCCTTCAGGAGCAGAACCTCCCATGGGCAACGCAGAACCCAGGGAGGGCTGGGTGGGGAGGGACCTGAAATCTGCCCCAAAGTTCCACCCCGAGCTCTTCCTGCCACGGAAAATGCACTTCCAGCAGCTCCCCTGGCCCACGTTCTCTGGCTGGGGCAGCTCCTGCTGCTCAGGAGCTGCTCCTGTCGCTCCTGCCCTGCCCTGGCTGTCCCTGGGATGTGCTGGGGGATCCCTGGAGCTGATCCGTGGATCCCCTGCTGCTCCTGGCCATGCCCAGCCCTCCCCAGGCTGCTGAGCTGCTGCTTTTTGGCACCCCACGCTCTGAGCAGAGGAGCCTGGTGGCTTCTCCTGCGCTGCTGAGACAAAAATACATTTCCTGTTTAGAGAGAGATCAGCCCTGAAGGGCTCGGGCTACACTGCTGCAGCTCCTTCCAGTGGCTTTTCCCTCTTTTTAAAGGTGCTTTAGACACAATTAAACAAAGCCCAGCATCACTCCTGACTGGCACAGAAGTTTTTTAACCATCAGCTCATCGGGGGAGATCCTTCTAAAATGTGAATTCCCACCTTTGTACCCGAGGTAGCAGCACTGGACACCCCAAAGTGGGGTTTTTTTTTGGTATTTCTCTATCACTTTTCCAACTTGGGATCTGACAGTTTGGTAAATACTCACTCCAGCCTCCCTGGGTGGGTGCTGAGCTCGGGTTTGCGCTCTCTGCCTCCAGAGAGGTTTGGGCTGTGAGTCAGCAGTCAAGGTCAGGGCTTGCATTTTCTGCAACGTGGCAGAAAATGGGTTTAAAGACACCCCAGGCCGAGCTGGGGCTTCCAGAGCAAATCAGAGCACCCACAAAATCCACAAAAACGTGGAGGGGATTCTCCCCCTGGAGCTGCAGCAGGAGAATCTGAGCTGTCACAGCCGATCCTGGGTGGAGCTGAGGCTCCTCCTGCTCCCTGGATCCTCATTTTCTTTGCCACGTGTGGAAACCCAGGGCACAGGGAATATTTCTCTGCCTGCTCTGGGGTGCCCTGACCCCCAGGGCAGCACTGACTTTGACCCTCATTCATGGAGAAAGTTTCCTGGACTTCAGACAAACTAGAATCCACAAAAGTGTGAAATAGATTACAGAGAGTGGTGTAGGTGTGTCACTTGGTGAGAAATTGAGGTTTTGGGATTTTTAGTATGTTGTGGATGGAAGCAAGATGAAGGGCACAGGGTGCTGTCCTGGGTTTCTTCTTCATTCTTCTTCTTCCTTCTTCTTCTTGGGTTTGGGTGGCATTTTGTAATTGGGCAGAAAAGTCTGCATTGCGGGCTCTGTGGGATCAGTTACTGGGTAAAAAGGGAAAACAATCTAGGTGCCAGTTCTTAATTGGATAGTTTAGCTGTAAAAGACCTTGTAACAAGAGGCTGTTGGCCATTTTTGTGGTGCTTTTCCAGTGTGCTGAGCCTGGTGTGGACAGCGTGCAAAACTCTAGAGAAGATAACGATAAACAAGAGCCTGAAGTCTGAAAAAATCCAGTGCATCTGTCTTTTCTGACACAGAACCACCCCAGGAGGGTCTCCCCTGACAGGGGAGCCCCCGGGAGGGCCCAGCCTGATCCCAGAAGTTGGGGAGTCACCAACAGGTACCCCACAGCCGTGTGTGATGCTGCCTGACCCCTGACAATATTCTGGTCATGCCACGAGCCCAGCTTGGCTGGATCTTGGATCCAGATCAGAGCAGGGATCTCTGATCTCTGATCTCTGCTGGGATCTAATCAGGCACCAGCAGCTGAGGCGGCCGTTGGCTCTGCATTTCCTCTGCCTGATAGATAATTCCACTTTGCAGATTCCCGTGGTGGCTCAGCCCTGCCAAATCTGGCCCTGCTTCAGAAAATGATCCCTTTTTTAGCCCAGGACTGGATCTAGTTGAACCATCAGTGTAAATAAGGCCAGGCTCTTGTTTGGGCTCCCTGCACTCTGAGTTCCTGGTGGAGCCAGTCCTGCACAGAGGAGCTGAGGAGATAAAGGTCTGAGCGTGAAAATGAGTGACAATTCCTCTCTGGAGAGGCAGAGCAGAGCTGCAGCTCCAACCCACAGCTGCTTTCCACGGAGGGACACAGGGCCTGCCTGGAATTTCAAGGGATTTTTGCCATAAAGATTCCTTTACCAACAAGTCACCCCCAGAGTTTGATGAAATCTGGGGTGGGGAGGCTTTGCTCCCAGGAAAAAGGGACAGGACAAGGGGAAACAGCCCCAGAGGTCTCATGGAAAGGATGCTCAGGCCTTGGAAGTGCTCAGGGAGGTTTGGAGTGCCCATCCTGGGGTGTCCCAGCAATTCCTGGATGTGGCACTGAGTGCTCGGGGCTGGGGATTGGGCACAGCTTGGATTTGGTGACCCTGGAGGGATTTTTCCCACCTAAATAATTCTGATTTTCCCACCTAAATAATTCTGTTTTTCCCACCTAAATAATTCTGCGATCCACAGCAAACCCTGTGTAAGAGATTTCAGTCTTCTCTACTGGTATGAACTAAAAAATGCTCATTTATCTCGTGATTTTTGGGGGGAATTAGGCTTTCTGTGGCCTCCCTCCCCACGTCCTGGTGCTGGTGCAGATGACCCCAGAGCTGTCACTCCCCCTTGGCCTGTGCCACCCTCTCAGGGACATCCAGGAGCGTCCAGGCTATAATTTCTGCTTCCAAACTGCCTCAACCAACATCACCCAGTGACTCAGAGCCCGGAATAGAAGACTGGAAACTGAAATTCAGGCTGCTCCTCTGACCACTGAGCCCTGCAGTGCCCAGCTCTGTGTGGGCACAACGTCTGGGAGTCCAGCTTGGGAGACTCATTTGCTCCAGTGCTAAAGAGGGAGGAAAATAGGGGAAAAAAACCCCAAAAAACAAAACAAAACAAAACAAAAAAACCCCAGCACTAATAGCTATTTAATTGCTTGTGAACGTCTCTGACTAAAAAACAGGGGCAGCTCTCCCCACCCAAATTTGGATTCTGGCCCTTTCCCAGCTGAAGTCATAGCCCAGCTCACCAGCGTTTTTTTGTTGGGTTTGGGGTTTTTTATTACCGAGTTCCTATCAGCATCTGGACTGCCAAAAATGCCTTTTTTCCCCCCAGGAAACAGCAGTGTGGTTTCTCCTCATCAGCCACCCCAGCGAGTGAGTTCTCATCAGCTCAAGTGACAACAAATGCAGGTGCTCCTCTGCTTTTTTCTGTGCAGGGCGAGTCCTTCCAGCAAACTTGGGGAGGGAACAGCTGTTTCCAGTGAAAAAACCACCATCCTGCTGACCCAAGCTGAAATGTGACGTGGAAATGGGATTTTTGACCTTGAGAGCTCCAAAGTTGCTCCAAAGGAGGGATCCTGTGAAGATTAAAAATAACGAATCTTTGTAACGCTTCTGCAGCTCACAGAGCTGTGTGAATTCATCCCAAAGCAGAGGGCCAAAGCTTTAAATAGCACGAGGTTTTGATGACTTTTTGAAGTTTTCAGCTGAAGAACTCGCCCCAGCACTCACAAACATTCATTTAGGAACAGCTGCTTTTCTCAGCTGCATTCTTGTCTCATTTTTCCTCTCGTTTTGTTCACGCACACACACAAAATAAGATTCTTGTTGCTGCAGATGTTCAGGGGAGGCTGCTCTGGTGGAGGGTTCTCATCTCCAAGGCTGTGTGGATGAACAGAACGTTGGTTTCTCCTCACTTTAGGGCTCAGTTTAGCCCCTGTTTTTCGAGTTGGGTGCTGATATAAATCTCTGTATACAGTCTCTCTGTATAAATGTTATAAATGTATATATTTTGTGTCCCTCTCCCTCGCACGCCATGTGGGTTTAAGCACTCATCCACCATGAATAATGTCCAGGGCCAGGTCACAAACTTCCCATAGCAGGGGCCCTATTTGCATCCACTCCAGGCCATTGCAGGGAACCAGCAGCTCAGAAAAGCCAAACAAACCCAGAAATTGCTCCTGCTGCGGGCAATGCTCCGGCAGGAAGGGGGGAAGAGAAAAGGGAAATTTTTTTTAAAGAAAGGCCAGGTATTTGGGGTGGGTGGTCCTGTAGGATGGGGCTGGTGGGGCTGATGGCAGCGGTGAGGGAATGGGGAATGGGGCTGAGGGGAACGGAGCTGAGGGAACAGGGCTGAGGGAACGGGGCTGAGGGAATGGGGCTGTGAGGAATGGGGCTGAGGGAACGGGGCTGAGGGAACAGGGCTGAGGGAAATGGGGCTGTGAGGAATGGGGCTGAGGGAATGGGGCTGAGGGGAATGGGGCTATTCTCCCAGAGGGGGCTGTGGAGAATGGGGCTGCGGGGAACGGGGCTGCTCTACCGGAGGGGTTTGGCCTCAGGGATGCGGGATCGGGACTGCGGGAACGGGGCTGTATCCCAGCGAAGGGTGTGGGGACGGGACTGCGGGGATCGGGGTCTTGTCCCTGCGACGATGCGGGAACGGGGCTGCGGGATCGGAGCTGCGGAGATCAAGATTGCGGGATCGGGGCTGTTATCCCGGCGAAGGGCACGGGGACGGGACTGTGGGGATCGGGCTCTTTTCCCTGCGAGGATGCGGGAACGGGGCTGCGGGGACCGGGCCCGCAGGGATCGGGGCTGTTGTCCCCGCGGGGCAGCGGGACCGGCGTCGCGCGGGCGGGGGGGCGGCCCGGGGCTCCGCCCGCGGCAGCGCATGCTCCCTGCGGCCCAACCTGCGCGTTTAAACGGCGGCGGCGGCGCGGGCGGCGGCGAGTCCCGGCTGTGTGCAGGTACGGCCGGGCACGGGCACGGGCACGGGCACGGGGCTGGACCGAGCCGGGCCGGGCCGGGGGGATGCGCAGGCGGGGATGCCGCTGCCCCGGGATGCCGCTGGTCGTGCCGGGATGCGGCTCCCGCTGCCTTCCCCGGGGGGTTCCGGGCACACCGCGCGGCTTTCGGGGCTCTCTCCCCGCCTGCAGCAGCAGCCAGCACCGAGCGCTGCCCGCCGGGTCCGGCCGGGACAGCGGCGCTGCCCGGGGGAGGAAGAGGAGGAGGAGGAGGCGCTCCGGGGCTGATGCTCGTGCGCTGGAGCTGCTGCGGGAAAACAAAAAAAAAGCGGAGCAGGAGCGCTGCAGGTGGGGCTGGAGGCTGCCCTGCCCTCCCCGAGCGCTCCCCAAACTCCTCATCCCTGCAGGTTCGCCCGCGCCGCTTCAGAGATTCCCGAGCGGGCAGAGTTTGGGCAGCGGGATGGACCCCCGGGAATGCTGAGGATTGCGGGGACAGGTCAGTGAATCCTGAGAATCCGAGCAAAGGGAGTTTTCATTGCCCCCGGTTCTGTTTGGGTTTGGAGCCTCCCCTCCAGCTCAGCGGGCTCTGCTGCCTCAGTCCCTAAATGCCGTGATGGGGATAATTCCAGGGATTCCTGACTTTGGCAGGGCTCGAGGTTTTGGTGGTAAAACGCTGGAGTTGTTTATGATAAACATAAACTACCCGACTCATTTGTCTTCCCACGGATGACAGCTTTAGGAGGAAGGGAGAAGCACTAAAATAAATTTATTAATTTTATGCTGGTGATGGCCAGACCTGGCAAGATGCTCGATTTCCATTTTTATGTTACAAACATAGAATTGGAAGGGAAGCAGCTTTCCTGGCGCTTACCTGGACCTGTTAGACTCACAGAGAAAGTGGCCAGGCTCAAAATCCCATTTTTGCCCTGTTCTGGTTCTAGATGTGATTCAGGAGAGCAGCCTTTATGTGTGTAACATGAGAATATCTCCGAATTTATAGAAATAGAACATGAGTAAGAACTTCAAAAGTACCCAAATGACCTGGGCACTGAAGTCATGCAGACACTCCTGAAAAACATGTACCAGCCTTGAAACCTTTTCTATTATTCACCCCACCTGCAATTTTCTTTCTTTCTTTTTTTTTTTTTTTTTTTTGTTTTTAAATATTTGATGCTGCCTGAACTTTCTGGCATCGTCCAGAGCTGCTTCCCCTGGTGGGGAGTGGCACTGGAGCCAGATTGCCAACCCTGGGATTCCAGGCTGTGCCTAAAACTCTGGATTTTATTGCCACAGAACATCGTGAAAGCCAGGACTGCTTGGCTGATGGGATTTGGGAGTGAAAAAAAAAGGATTAGAAATTTGATATGGATAACAAGAATCTCCGGAATTAACAGAAAATTAAATAAAAGCTTTACAGAGGATATAAATCCCTGGATTTAGGGAGGAAATTCTCCTTGCTGTGGCTGCTTTGGGGATATTCCCCTACAAACAGGGACTTTGTGGTGACTTCTGTGGGTGCTGTGTCCTCTTCTCGAGGTCCCAGTGAACCCCAGGAGGCTGCTGGAGGGTGGTGGCTGTGCAGAACCAGCACCATCCCCTGGGAGCACTTGTGGATGCCTCCACGTGCTCCAGCAGCAAAAAGGAGCAAAATCAGTTTTTATCAGCAGATTTTTGGCCATTTCTGTGCTGGGAGAGGCTGGAATCACTGGCCTGATCCCTGAGTTAAAAAATTCAGCCCTGGGTCTACTTCATCTTCCCCAGAGTCCCTAGGAAATGATGTTTAGCATAAACTCTTGGTAACCTTTTCCCCAAACTGTTTATTTCGCTGGAGCACTCAAGTGGCAGTGCTGGGGAGGGGAGGAGGGGTGCTTTTGGTTTTTTCTCCCTGAGTTTCATCTCTTTTCTCTTCAGCCAAAGCCTCAGCATGGAGCTCAGGGTGATGGCTGGGCTCTTGTGCCTCTTGATGGCATTGGGAGTGCAGGCTCTTAAAAATAAAAATAAAAAATCACCTTAGTGCTGTGCTCAGGGTCTGTTTTCCTCCTGTGATTTACTCCCTTCAGAGGTTTGCAGTGCTTTTCCCACTCTGGGGATGGCTGAGCCTTCCAGAGTGTGGGAATCCTTAAAATCAGAGCTCTGAGTTTGTGTTTATCCCCCAGGAGTGGCTGCTGGGGGCTGCTTTAGGTGCTCTTTAATGAGTTGTGTCTCCTCATCATGGCTGAGGCAACATCAAAGCAAAGCTTGGCTTGGTTGGGTGAAACCTGGGAAGGTTTTTGATGGATTTGAGGCTCTGAGGGAGGCAGGAGGGAAAGGAGCAGAGGGATGGGAGGTGGTGCTTGGGGTCAGCAGGGAATGAAGGTGTGAAGCTTTGTCAGGAGCAGGGGGAGCAGAAGGGATGGATACAGAACCCAAAATGGGCTGGATTTCCTCTGTTTGGGAATAATTCCATCAGCTGATGGTGCCCTGTGGCTCCTGGAGTGGGCAGCCAGCCTAGGACAGCTCCTGGTAGCTAAAACCTAGCCCAAACAGCTAAAACCTAGCCCAAACAGCTAAAACCCAGCCCAAACAGCCACCCTGGCAAGTCTTGTGACCCCTCAGCCGGGTTCAACCCGTGATTAAAGCTGAGTGTGGAGCAAGGGAGTCATGAGAAGCTCGTGAGCAGCTGTCAGCTCTTCTCAGTGCTGATTTCTTGGTTTCTGATTGCTAAAGATCAGACATCCAGCCTGTCCATGTGAGAGCAGGGACCCCAGCTCGGCTGAGGAAGGGGATGGAGACCCTCAGGGAGGAATCCTGGCTTTTCAGAAGCAGAGGGAAGTTTTAAAACCATCCCTGCAAGGCAGTCAAGCGTGGATCTGCACAATCTTGCGCTCACCATAAAGAAAAGAACAGGAATATAGGAAAAATACAGGATTATTTAGCAGTTCTGTGCCCCAGTGTTTGGTTATCTCAGACTGATGATGTTAAACCTGTGCTGCTCCTTGTGCTGCTGTTGCTCCTCACTGCTGGAAGAGGCTGATCCTGTGTCCTGGAGCTGCAGAAGTTGCTGATGTGCCCAACCCACTGAGCTGTGGGGTTGCTTGTTCAGAAAACAAAGCTGAGAGTGGGACCCTGAGGCCACCATTTCATCCCTGTTTGTCCGTGTGGTGTTCCTTGGAGGTCCCCCCAGTTTGTGCCCTTCCTCCTTGTTTTCATATCCTAAAATGTCAGTTCCTCTCGCCGTTCCCAAATATTTGCTTAACATTTTGCCAGCCTGCAGAAGAGGAGAAACAGACCCCCGTGAATATTGTCTGGCAAAATAAGGAGGAATGTGGTCCCAAAGGCTCCTTTGTCTGGGGGCTGGAACACACACAGCAAGGAGCAGGTGCCTGATTTGCTGCTCTGAACCCTTTTTCCTCCTCTCTCTTGCTGCACATCAGCTAAAAGAAAATGCTCTTAGTCCACATCCCAAGGACTGGCCCTGTCCTTCACCCAGGGAAGCCTTGTGGGCTGTTGATCTGGGGATTTCAGAGCCAGCTTTTGGTGGCTTGCAGATGAATTCTCATCCTGGCCAGGGCTGGAATACTCAGGAGGTTTAAGGATGGCCTCTGGCAAAGTAATGAGGTTTATTTGAAAATGAAACAATGCCTGGCACTGGGGTTGGTTTGTGAGGTGTGAAAGCTTTTTCCCTTCAGTCAAAGGAGCTGTTTGGGGTTTGTTTTTTTCCCCCCACCTTTGTTTTGTTGGGAGCTGGAGTTCTCCGTGGTGGTTTGTCTGCAGGAGCTGGGACTTCAGGAAAAACAGAAATATAATGAGTGCAGTGACTCAAATCCGTGCAGGTTGTCAGCACTCAGAAGACATTAATGTTCTCACAGAGCAGGCTGGAGCCAGCTCCAGGAATAATGTGCACAGAGTTGTGGGCAGCACCGAAATCCTGCTTTAGATTTATGGCTTGAGACTTTGGGTGAAATGGGGCATGCAAGAAAATCCCTGGATCACACTTTCCTTGCCAAACATTAGGAGTGAATCCTGCTGGGATCTGACTTGCTGCATGAAGAGGCTGAGGTGAGGCTCAGACCTCAGCTCTGATGCTGATTTGCATCCCAATTCCCTGTTCTTAATTTAGGATTAATGAGCAGGCTCTTGGGTGGGATTTGAAGTGGGTGTGACCAAACCCCTCCTCTTTAGCTGGACCTTGTGAGTGATTTTACCCCTGATGGTGATTTTGTGCCTTTTCCATCGGTCTGGGAACTCTGGGCTGGGTCTGCCGCTGCTCCAGGGTGTTTTCCTGTCCTCCCCCTCTCCCAGGGCTGTGGGGTCACTGCAGCGTGGAGAGTTGATCCCCAAAGTGGTTTTTGGTCATCTCCAGAGCTGGGCTGGCACGGCGTGTCCTGTCAGCCCTCCCTGTGAGCACTGCCTCCCTCGCTTGGGGTTCTGGCATGAATTCCCAAACTCTGCCTTCGGAGCTGTGCACAGAGAATGAAGGATTGTTGTGGTCACGGGGGAGTGCTTCCCTGGAGGTCAGCATGGCTCATGAACCCAGCGTGGAGCACAAAGGGACAAGGAGGGGACAGTGGCAGCGGGCTGTGGTGCCAGGTACCAGCTCATGGCTGGACAGGGGAGGGCTTTGTGTGGCCACTGCTGCTGCCGGGCTGCAGAGGTGCCTTTGGGAATGTGGGTGACAAACAGCTCCTGTGCATTTGGGAACATTGGTGACAAACCATTCCTGTGCATTTGGGAATGTGGGTGACAGACCGTTCCTGTGCATTTGGGAACATTGGTCACAGACGATTCCTGTTGGGAATGTGGGTGACAAATGATTCCTGTGTGTTTGGGAGTGTTGGTGACAAACCATTCCTGTTGGGAATGTGGGTGACAAACGGTTCCTGTACGTTTGGGAACATTGGTGACAAACGGTTCCTCTGTGTTCAGGAGTGTAGGTGACAAACAATTCCTCTTGGGAATGTGGGTGACAAACAGTTCCTGTTGGGAGTGTTGGTGACAATTCCTGTTGGGAATGCTGGTGACAATTCCTGTTGGGAATGCTGGTGACAAGCGGTCCGTGTGCCAGGGCGGCGGGAGCAGCTGGAGTGGCACAGGGACAAAAGGCTGCTGTGCCTGGCCAAGGCCCAGTGAGCAGCTCATGGGCCTGGAAGGGTGGCTTTTCACAGGATTGACGGAGCTGGGTGTGGAGAGGGGCTGGAGAGGCTCTGAGTGTGCAAATCCAAGGCAGAGCGCAGGAATGGCACGGGGATAGCTGCAGGGAAGGAAGGACGGACATTTCCCAGCTATTAAATCTTTCCATGGATGTTGTCTCAGGGGAGATTCCTGCAGCCCCAGTGCTTGAGATGCCCCCATGCAGGCTGGAGGATGTGCTGTTGGGAAGGTGATTCCACAGGGCCTCTTCCATCTGGGATTCTCCAAGCAGGCCGTGCTTGTGCTGCCCAGGCCCTCCCATCCATCCCAGGGCTGACAGCAGAGGATGAGTGTTGGATTAAACCCTTTCCTGACTCAGCAGAGGATGAGGGTTGGATTAAACCCTTTCCTGACCCAGAGATGGGGCATTGAGAGGTGTTTTAAAAGCTTTTATTCCATTTTCAGTCTCATGAGAAGGGTGGGACAACACAGGTGTTACAATTCACGCCATCACAATCAGAAGTTTAAAATTTCCTAATTCCAAAACCCTATAAGCATTTCTTGGCCTGTCAGCTTTTTGCCACACCGTGCTGTAGATGCTATTCCATAAAGTTTGCATACAGATCTATACTGTGTGGGCCTTCTGTCAGGCCCTAAGAGCTCTCTACAAATCCACTGCCCACAGATGAGCCTTTTGGGCAAGGCAGGGAGTGTGGCTGTCCCTCTGGATGCCTGGTGGCACTGCCAGCATGGCCCAGGAAGGTGCAGGGTGCCAGCCCCAGGCGCCCTGGCCGTGTGCCCAGGGCACGCTGCAGGAATATCAGAGATCTCTGTGCCTCATTTGTGGCTCTCTGAACTTTACCCCAGCAAATAATGGCAAGAGGCAGCCTGGCGTGGAGGGAAAATCCTGCCCCTGCTCAATGCTCGCTGCACAAACTTCCATTCCTGTTTTCAACAGCAAACACGGAGGAATTTCAGCTCTCAGAGCTCTTTCCTGCCCGTCCCCCTTGTGCCCTGTGCCACAAAACCCCTCAGCAGCCCTGCTCAGAGGGCTCTGCAAAACCCAGGCAGCTTTGAACTTGAACCCCATGCCTAATTAGTAAAAAGCTAATAATTTATTTAGGACTGATGTTCTTTCCAGGAGTTAAAATAGAAGTGAGGTTCCTGTTTGGGTGGGGAGTGAGGGGGTGGTAAAAATGCCTCACTCCATCCACCTCCTGTAGAAATGGCAGCTTTGAGCCTTGTTTTTTCTTTTTTTGTTTGTTTTTTTTTTAAAAAAAAAGTGGAAAATTTCCCTTCCAGATATTCCTCACTGCTCTGTTTGTTTTGGTGAATGTTAAACCCCTTCATGTTGTGAGTCCATGGCACATTAAACTAATAGTGAGAAAAGGGGGAAAAGGAAAAAGCTTCTTAAGTTCTCCATCAAGACTTTCCAGTGAAACTTATCTGCCTCAGAAAATAAAAAATCTCATTGCTCCTTATCTTTGCAATTATCAGGCAAAAATAAAATTGTGGAATCTGCCATTTTCAGGCCCAGCTTCGTGGCTGGTCTGTCACGATAAGAGAAGCCTCCCTGTGCTCAGCAGTGATCTGAGGCCCTCATTAACCTCATGTTATGTGGGTTGATGTGCTGCAGGCAGGAGGCAGAGCCTGGGCAGTTTTTGCTACCCCAGACACATGAAACTGCTTTTTTTACAGCTCTGAGCTGTGGGTTTTGCTCTTAAAACACCCCAGAAAATTCCCATTATTCCCTGCACACCTTCCCCTCTGGCAGAGGGTGCTGGTGTGACAGAAAATCCCTTGGAACATCGGCATAAACTCCCCTCCATGGCCAGACTGGGAGGGTGAAACTCAGTGTGGGGACAAGGAGAGCTCAGAGCAGCTCCCAGTTTAAAATATTTAGAGAGTTTTGCTTCATTCCCTCCTTTTTGCACGTTCCCCCTGCCCATTCCCATGCCAGGGACACCAGGGGAGTGTTCAGAGCTCTGGGCACAGCCTGGCTGTCCCTGGGCTGTGAGTGATGGGGCTCAGCTCTCCCAGCTGTCCCGGGGCTATTCCTCACCCTGCAAAGGCTCTTTTGTCTCCTTCAAAGCCATGACCTCATTTTACAGACAGAAAACAGAGAGGGAGAAACCCCCCAACCTGCCAGGGGAGGTCAGAGGGATCTGTTAGCATCCAGCTTCTCGGGCAGGGACACAAATAACCGGGATTCTGGGGCAGAAAATGGCCATGGAGGGATGGCCTAAGCACCCCGTGATTGCTGAAGGGCTCCAGGGCTCCAAGTGCCTCCTTTGAGGAAGAGCACGAGGTCAGGCTCCCAAAATTTGCAGCCAGAGGGGTTCTGGAATTGTGTGCCTGGAGGATGTGTGGAGTTTGGGTTGTTCCCTTTTCCCCCCGAGGAACAGGCTCCTGGCAAAAGCAGGGATGGCTGGAGTTCAGTTTTGGAGTTCGGTTTTGGGTGCTGGTGGCTCCTGCTGGGGTGAAATGTGTCTGACCCCTGTGTGGGCACAGTCTGGGGTCAGGGACACCCCTCATCCCCCCTAAAACCCCACCGTGAGCTGCTCCACGGCCCAGGGCCTGGATTTGCAGCCTCGTGTCCGGCCTTGCCTTTGCTCTGGCCCCTGGGATTTGCTCAGACACCAGAACTGTCCTTTCCACCCCAGAGCCACTCCTGAGTCTCCTCTGGCCCCGTGACTGTCATTTTCCAGATGAAGCCAGGAATGAATGATGGGGCAGAGCTCCTGGAAGCCCCAGAGGAGCCAGAGCTGGCCTGCCCAGGGGTTGGATGTCCCCTCACAGCACTTCTGCTCCAGCTGCAAAGGAGAAGTTCCAGTTTCACTTCCCATTTTCCCAGCCATGTGAGCAGAGAGGAGCGCTCACAGGAGCAGAGCAGTGAGGGCTTCTGGCTGCTGTCCCCTCCCTGTGACAGATGGGGAAACGCTTCTCTCTCACTCAGCACTGGTGGTTTCTTAACTCAGGAGTTTTGTGTCGGGGTGCTCGGTGCTGAGCTGGCCCCTGTGGGTGCTCTGGGTGCCACCAGCACTGCTTTGCTCTTCTCTTTTCCCAGCTCCAGTGTGTTGGGGTAAGCACTTTGTGATCCCTGTTTTGCTGAGAATTTTCCCCAGAAGATTGCAGCCGTGCAGAGCCAGGGAATCCCACGTGGAGAGGGAGGACTCAGCCCTCAAGCAGGGTGCTGAGGAGCAGCACAGCAGCTCCTGTGCACATTAGGGGGCTGCAGAGGAAGGAAAAGCAGATTTTGGGTGTTCCTGGGGTTTTGGTGAGTGGGGTTTGGCTTTGGGGTCACTGATGGAGGTGCCCTGAGCCCTGGGCAGTCCTACTGGGGTTTGAGGGGCTGTCCAGTCCCAGGGCTCTGGGGACAGTGAGGACAGGGGGTGACAGGTCTGGAATCCCTGCAGTTTGGAGCAGTTTGGGTTCTCCCACAAGTGCAAACCTTTGCAAGCCTCACCTCTGCCGAGGCTGCATCCACACGGCCATCAGGGCACAGCAAACCCATCCCAGCACCCCAAATTCCCTCTCAGAAGGCTGAGATCTGCTGCAGGCTCTGGGGAGGGGGGTCTGCAGCACCTGTTGGCGTTGCAGCCCTGGGGAGGCCGCTGCCCTTTTTAAGTGTCCGTCTCTTTTTCCTTGCTCCTCACTTCCCGGGTCCCCTTCACAAGCAGCCCATTGTGCTGTGGGCTCCAGCAGCTGGGTGGAGTGTTTCAGGCTCAAGTGTAATTTCAGTGCCTTTAAAAGCTTTTGGAGGGCTTTTTTCTCTTTTTCTTCTTTTTTTTTTTTTTTTTCTTTTTCCCCTGAAGAGGACAGCAACGCCAACAAGGGATAATTTGATGGATTACTCTGCAGGGCTGAGGGGCTCTCCTTAATCCCCTTTGTGGGGCTGTTGGAGGAGACGCGGAGCAGAAGCCCCCAGCCACAGGCAGAGAAAAGGCAGCTCAGCAGGGTGGGTTTTACACTCTGACACATAAATACAGGCCCTGGTCATGTGGTGCTGGATATAATCTGTGCCCGTCCCCACGCCGAGGAGAAGGGGGCACCTGGAGGGGGCTTATTTTTTCCCCCTTTCCAGTTTAATTTACATTTTGATTCTTCTGCTTAAAAAAAAAGAAAAAAAAATAATAAGCAGAGAAGAAAGGCCCGGGGGAGAGGTTGATTTGGATCAAGTGCCAGGGGTGATGGGCACAGTCTTTAAACAGCAGAAATGACTGAAAAGCAGAAGCAGATCATCTCATTTCCCCTCCTGCTCCGGAACGGGGGCTCCTCTCATGAATAAAAGCAAGAGCCTGGGTCGTGCAGCAGCAAAACAAAGCTGTGGCTCTGCTGTGGAGCCAGCCAAGCTTGTCTGGAGGTCTGGAGCTGCCTCAGCAGACCTGACGCCGGCTCAGGGGAGCGTGACCAGGAGGGCTGAGGCTCTGGGGCTGAAATGCTGCTGCTTTTGGCTGTGTTGAGGAGGCTGGGAGGTTTTGCTTGATGAACTTTGGTGAGAAGATGCCAGTCCTGAGTGGGTAAAACGCTGCCAGACCTGCTGTGCACCAGCACAAATCCCAGCCCAGGCTGGAGATCCCTCTGCAGCTGTGCTGGGCTTTACTGGGGCTTTTCACCCCATCACACTGACCTGAGCTCACCTTTGGGGTGCTCCTGGTGAGGTGAGGCTCATCCCAGCAGCCCTGGCCCCTGCTGGCTGCAGGACTGGGGGTGCCCAGCTCCAGTTGTGCCCAGCTCCCATTGTTTCCACCTCCAGCAATGCCCACCCAGCTCCAGCTGTGCCCAGCTCCAGTTGTTCCCAGCTCCCATTGCTCCCACCTCCAGCCATGCCCAGCTCCAGCCATGCCCAGCTCCAGCTGTGCTCCTGGCATGGATGGCCCGGGCAGCCCGAAGGCAAAGCCCAGCCAGGAGCAGGGAGCTGCTGGCCCTGCCGTGGCCCTGGGCTCATGTCTGTCCCCCAGAGAGCTGCAGCAGTGTCACCGTGGCCTCTGCTGAGTCTGTGACCCCGTTAGTCACAGGGGACTCCAGTTTGGAACGGGAGGAGGAGGAGGCCTGGCTGGAGCTGGCCGCTCTTTGCTGGGAGGAAGGCTCCTGGCAGGGGCAGTTCCTGTGCCCCAGGAGGGTGCAGGCTGTGGGACAGGGCTCTGGGATGGGGTCAGAGCATCCCTGCAGTGTGAGGTCTGAGGGTGAAGGACAGGCAGGACAGAGCTTCCTCCACGCTGCCAGCATTCCCTCTGGGCTGAGCATTCCCAAATGGAGGTGCCCTCGGCTGAGTGTCTGTGCCAGGGACCCCTCTGTGCCCTGAAGGACTCAGGATTTCAGCCCTGGAAGCAGCAGGATCCCTCGTAGGGGGGTGCAGAGGTTCCAGTGAGGCAGGAGAGAGCTGTCCCCCAAATCCAAGGGTGTCCCTGGGGAAGCTGGAGCTGTCACTGGGAACTGCCCTTCTGTGACTCCCATGGACTCAGATCCTGGCTGCTGGGCTCTGCCCTGGGGGGCGAGGGAGGGAATCCCAAACTCCTGAGGGGGTTTCCAGGCTGCTGCTCTTTCCCTGAGAATGGAGCCCCGGAGCTCCAAGGAAGCGCGGGGTTAATTCAGAGAGCCCAAATCAATCGCCCTTCTCCCCTCCCCGAGCTGTGAATGGGGTCAAGGAGATTTGGGAGGGGAGGGGGTCAGGAGAGGTCAGGTGAGTGTTCCATTCCATCCCGAGGAGCCTGCCAGAGCTATTCTCCATGGTGCATTTCCCATTCAGCGGCGCTGAATGGACACTGATAGCTGTGAAAGGCCCTGGCTGCTCTGAGCTCTCTCCCCCTGAGCTCTGTGCCACCCTTTCTTCCAAAGGGCTTCAGGGAATTCATAAAGAGCCCCTCGGAAGGTTGGAAATGTCACGTTGGGGTTGTGAATGGGAACTGTTTGCCTGTCCCTCTCTCTGGGTGCCATTCATGGGCAGGGAGGGTGAGGATCTGAATCACCTGGGCACTGCTGGGTTGGAGCAGCCTCACCTCAGCCAAGGGATTTCCTTTCCTAAGGGAATAAGGCAGCCCTGGCAGGTCAGGAATAATTAATAATAAAATTATCAAATGGTTTGGGGGTTGTAAGGGATCTTAAATCTCATTTTGTTCCACTCCCTTGCCACATGCAGGGACACCTTCCACTATCCCTGGCTGCTGCATTCTGGGCTTGGACACTTCCAGGGATGGAGCAGCCACATTTTCTTTGGGAAACCTATTCCAGTGCCTCAGCATCCTCACCCTGAACCAAATTCCCTGCTGTCTGATCACTGCTGTTTGTTGAGCTGTGGAGGAGGTGCACAACCACTACAAATCAAAGCCTACAGCCACATCCAACATCATCTCTTGGCCCCTCTGCACCAGCAGCAGAGATTATGGAGTAGCAGGACATGGATTCTTCCAGGAATAAATGAGTTTTTCTCTGCCAGGTAAGTACACCCACATTTTGTCTTTAAAATAACCAGCCCTCCTCTTCACTCTAAGCACTGCCAAGTTGTGATTCCCTCTAAGACCCTGTGTTGGGAAGATTTAGGAGACTGGGAGGAGGAGAGGCTTCTTTGTGTGTGTCCGTCAATGCCCTGCACATCCACCTTTTCCAGGTGGTTTTTCCTGAAAGCTTCCCTGGCTTCACCCTCTCTGCCTTTGTCCAGCAAAGCTTTGCTCCTGCCCTGGACCCGCCCTCCTACCTGGCTGCCAGGTGAGGCAGCCTCTGGGAGTTGATCTGCTGTTTCTCTGCAGGGAAAGGGCAGGAAAAATTAGGTTTGCAAACTTTAAAAGCAAACCAGAAAGGTTTAAAAGCAAAAAGTGGCTTTGAAGGTAGTTTGGCTTTTTTAAAAGCAAACCAGAAAGCCGTGGGTTTGAGATGGTTTGGGTTTTTTAAAAGAGAGCCGTGGCTTTGGAGATGGTTTGGGTTTTTTACAAGAAAGCTGTGGGTTGGAGATGGTTTGGGTTTTTTAAAAGAGAGACGTGGGTTTGAGGTGGTTTGGATTTTTAAAGGAAAAAAGGGTTTGAGATGTTTTGGCTCTCCCTGGGGAGGGAGGAGGAAGAGCAGCAGCTGATGTCCCATGGCATGCCAGCTCTGGGAGCAGCTGTGGGACAGCCCCACATGTGGCTCCCTTCTGCTCCTGAGTGCTGGAAACCTCAAAAAATCCCTTTTTGGGGACTGCTGCTGTCCTTGTCAAGGTGCTCCAACCCTGTTCCTGTTGTGGGAATTTGGGGAAATGAGGCTGGAGGGTGAGAAGTGCCAGTGCCACCTGCACCAGCTGCCCCCATGGGGCTGGGGAATGTTCCCCAAATCCCTCTGGGGTGGGCAGGGTGCTGCCAGCTCCCCTGGGTGAGTGAAATGCTGCTGTTCCACCAGGATCTCCAAGTTGGGAATGGATTTTCCTGACTCCTTCCATGCCAGAGCAGCACAGTCCAGGGCATAAACCCCCCTGGGAAAGATTGGATTAGGGGTTTGAGGAGAGGGTGTTTGGTCCTGCTGCTGCTGGGGCTGTCACTCAGGGCCAGCAAAGCTGCAGGGACATCTTGTTGCCTTTAAAAACAAAATACCAACCCCACGTGCTAAATCTCTGCTGGAGCACCAGCAGATCAGCAAATGAGGGTGATAAATGTGAATTTTTGGGCAAAATTCAGGTGTGAGCCCAGAGCTGGGGTTTCCTCAGGGCAGCACCTGTGAGGGGGTGCCAGCAGTGTTTGCTCAGGCTCAGCGAGGGGCCCGGGCACAGGAGTGGCACGGTGACAATAACGCTGCTGTTATCAGCAGAAAGGGAGGGCCCTGAAACCAAACCTGTGCTGGGTTCCACCTCTGCTGCCCTGCAAACTCTGCAGCAGCTTCTGCTGAGCGCCTGGGCTGGGCTGCAGGGAGCACCTGCAGGTGAGTCCTGGCTCCCTGAGCCTCCCAAACCTCCCTTTCCCAGCCCCTCCCTCGCAAATCAGCAGTTCAGGTGATTCCCCTGCCCAGCACAATTCCCTGTCTCTATTCTGTAGGAAAAAATGAAAAGAGTAATGAATGGGTATTGGGATGAAGTTCAGCTCAAACAGGAAAGTTCATCATCTGCTGCAGTTTTATCTACAGCTTTATTGCAGTTGAGACTTCTCATCTCTGGCTGTTCATGATTATTGATTGCTTCAGGGATTTACTTTCTCCTTGAAGCCCTCGGAGAGTGTGGAGGGGGAGGAGAGGTCTGTTCCTACCTGCAGATAAGAAATCCAGCTCTGCCTCCCAGCTGGAATTCTCAGGCATTGGACAGACCCCTGCTGCCGCCCCAGTGCTCTGCCACAGCAGCAAAAGGGAAGAAACCAACTTCTAATCTGTGTGAGGCATCTTTCACTGGGTGTTTGGGGTTTCTTTTGGGGTAACTCCCCCTCTCTGAGTTCTCCAGACACAGATCACAGCAGGCAGTGGACATTACATCCCCCTCTGAGGTCTGAGTGTCTTGGTTAATTTTCCTTGTGACTCTGGGAGCTGCTGGAGCTGAAATTCCCCATGCCGGGGCTGTGCTCCAGCTGGGCCCCCCCGACCGAGCTGGGCTGACACATCCTGTGTGGAACCCACATCTGAGCAAGGTGGGCGCTGCCCCCGGCGCTTCCTGGGCTGAAGGGATGCTCAGCCCAGCCCAGGCTTCCTTTGAAGCTGCCTCTGGTGATTAAAGCAAAACCGTTCCCCCTTTGTTTGCTGTTTGACCTTGGGCGAGGCGGTTGTTGAAAGGAGGGATCTTGTGTGACAGTTGAGGGGAAGTGCAGGGTCCCCAAAGGGGAATAATCCCTATTTATTGAGTGGCACTGGCAGCTCCTGAGCTCAGGAGTGGCACTTTCCAGCACTGAGAAAGTGATGGAGTGACGGCTGAGCCTCATCCCCACCCTGCCAGCCTCCCCCTCGTGGGTTATCAGCTGATGGTGACAGAGAGAGAGAAAAGTGACAAAACTCTGGGGTCTGTACCTGCCTGCACACACCTGTGCGGTGATGGAGGGCAGGGGGGGCTCAGGGGGCACTGATCTCACCAGGCCACTTCCCCCAGGTGTTTTTAGCAACTTTTGCTGGGCTGGGTGCTGGGGAGCTTGGAGGGTTTCTGTCATTTGGGACTGAGAGGCATCTGCTCCCTGGTGCCCTGGCTGCTCAGCCCCTGGCCCCATCCCCTGGCCTCTCCCCTCCAGAGAGGCTGGAGAGAAGGGAGCAGTTACAGGGCAAATAAATGACTCAGTCTAATGAGTAAGGTAATTGCCATTTGCTGTTAGATGAGGCTAAAGTGGGTCAGGTTTGTTTGTGAAACTCCACGGAGGCACCGACTGTTCTCCGTGCCCCATCCCGGGCTGGAGGTGGCATTTGGGTGAAATCGCTTCCCCCGGAGCCTGGGAGCAGCACGGGGGTGTCCTGGTCAGCAGGCAGGGCCCTGGTGGCCTCTGGGGATGAGCCCGTGTGGCTGCAGGCACTCCCCTGATCCTTGGAGGGGGCTCTTGAGTGATTTCCCTGTGAGAGGAGACCCCAAATCCTCTGTCTCTCTGCCATCTCCGCGAGGTGGCTGGACAGGACACAGAGGTCATCAGTCCTCGAGGGCAGGATTGGGTTTTCCCCAACACTGTCTCAAAAAAAACCAGGATTGGGTTTTCCCCAACACTGTCTCAAAAAAAACAGGATTGGGTTTTCCCAAACCCTGTCTCACCTGTCACAAACCCTTGGGGACAAACCTGGCAGGGATGGAACTTTCATCCTCTCACCTGCCCCTCTTCTGGACCCTCCCCAGCCTGTCCCTTTCTGTGGTGACACATCCGTGTGGCCCCTGGTTTTACCCCACAATCCCTCAGGGACAAACCTGGCCAGGATGGAGCTTTCATCCTTCCACCTCTCCTGTCCCCTCCTCAGCCTGTTGGGATGGGCACTGTCCCTTTCAGCAGTGACACATCCATGTGCCCCTGGTTTTACCCCACAAACCTTTGGGGACAAACCTGGCCAGGATGGAACTTTCATCATTCCACCTTCCTGGCCTGATGGGATGGGGACTGTCCTTTCAATGGTGACACATTAGTGTGGCCCCTGGTTTTACCCCACAATCCCTTAGGGACAAACCTGGCCAGGATGGATGGAACTTTCATCATTCTACCTTCCCGGCCTGTTGGGATGGGCACTGTCCCTTTCAGCAGTGACACATCCATGTGGCCCCTGGTTTTACCCAGTTCCCTGCTGTGTTTAACTCCCCACAGACCCCAGCCTGTGAGCAGCAGGGGAAGCCTGCAGTGGGATCCCTGCTGGGCTCTCCACATCCCACAAGAAGAGGAAGAGGAAAAGACGGTTCCTTCGCCGTTGATAAAATGGGAAGCAGCATCTCCCCAGCAGCCCGGGACGGGAAGCTGCAGTCCTTGCCTGGGGGGCGTCCCTGGGAGCTGTGCAGCTGGCAGGACACAGCCCTGTGCCACTGAGGGCTCGGGGTTGGGGACAGCATGTCCTTCCAGAGCCGCAGGACCCAGCTGCTGCTGGTCAACTCGCTGACCTTCGGGCTGGAGGTGTGCCTGGCTGCTGGCATCACCTACGTGCCACCGCTGCTGCTGGAGGTGGGCGTGGAGGAGAAGTTCATGACCATGGTTTTGGGTAGGCAGCTTTGTCACCTCTCTGAGGTGGTTTTTTTTTTTGTTTTAAACCTTGCAGTCTGGAGGGTGGGGGTGAGCGAGGGCAGGGAGAGTTATCCCTGCAGGGGCTGTGACCCACTGAACCCTCCCAAACTGACCAAACATCCCCTTTAGGAGCACACAGGGACCAGCTGTGTCCCTGTAACACCCCCTGTCTCTTTCCCAGGGATAGGCCCTGTCCTCGGGCTGGTTTTTGTGCCCCTGATCGGCTCGGCCAGCGACCACTGGCACAGCAGCTACGGCCGCAGGAGACCTTTCATCTGGGTGCTGTGCCTGGGCGTGCTGCTCAGCCTTTTTGTCATCCCCCACGCCAGCAGCCTGGCCAGCCTGTGTGCCCTCAACCCCCGGCCTCTGGAGATCGCCTTCCTCATCGTGGGCATCGGGCTGCTGGATTTCTGTGGCCAGGTGTGCTTCACCCCTCTGGAGGCCCTGCTCTCCGACCTCTTCCAGGAGCCGGACAACTGCCGCCAGGCCTTCTCCGTGTACGCCTTCATGGTCAGCCTGGGGGGCTGCATCGGCTACCTGCTGCCCGCCATCGACTGGGCCTTCCTGGCGCCCTACCTGGGAGGCCAGCAGAGCTGCCTCTTCAGCCTGCTGGCCCTCATCTTCCTCGGCTGTGCGCTGGCCACGCTCTTTGTGACAGAGGAGGCCGCGCAGGGGGATGTCGCGGGCGGGCCGGCGCCCAAGGACGCGTCCGCAAGGGCGGCGCTGTGCTGCTGGCGGCGGGGGCCGTGCGCGCCGCAGGGCCGGCGGCTGCTGCAGGCGGGCAGGAAGCTGTGCCTGCTGCTGCCGCGGCTGCACGGCCTCTGCTGCCGCGTCCCCAGCGCCATCCGCCGCCTCTTCGTGGCCGAGCTCTGCAGCTGGATGGCTCTCATGACCTTCATGCTGTTCTACACGGATTTTGTCGGGGAGGGGCTGTACCACGGCGTGCCCAGGGCCAAGCCGGGCACCGAGGCCAGGCGGCACTACGATGAAGGTGAGGAGTGAGGCAGGGAGGGAGTCAGAGGCTCCGGTCTTCAGTGGGGAATCAGAAGGTGAAACAGAGCAGTTGTCTTGGCTTGGAAAGCCAGGTGTGTGCTGGGGAGTGGGTGTGGAAGAGATAAGGAAAACTGCCTAATTAACAGAAGACAACTGCCATACAGATGGCAAAGAGAACACAATTCACTTGGCAATCCAGGACAACAGTTTATTAGGAAAAGGTGTAACTTTTATAGCCTGACTTGCTAAGTTGAGACCTGATTGGTCTCAAAGTGAAAACCTCTCACCCCATTGGTGAGCTATGAACAGCACACTCTGGAGAACCTGTAAACAGTGGTTACAGAAAGAGAGATAATAATTGTTTTAATTCTTTCCTCTACCTTTCCCACAGCTTCCTACAGCTTCCCAGGATTTTCCTGTGAGAACTGTGTCTCTGTTCAGAGGATATGTGATTAATAATTAATAATTAGCATTGACTCTATGATTCACGGAAGGCTGATCAATTACTTTATTAGTCTTATCATATTATTCTATTATTAAGAAACCCATTGCTTTTATAGACACAGCTGGACCTAATTGGTCCTCCAATCTAAGCACCATCACCATTGGCTAATTAAGAAACCACCCTTTGGTAAACAAATCTGCATAACACATTTTACATGTTCACAGCAACAGGTGCAGCAAGTGGAGATAAGAATTGTTTCTCATTCTTTTCTCTGATCTTCTCACAGCCTTGGGAAAGCTGTGCCTCTCTCTGTGGCCAGAGAGCTGCTGCCACATTCCCTGGGGTACAAACGTTTCCTGGGAGCTGGGGATGGGCACAGCTCTGTTGATAATACCAAAAAAAAGCTGCAGCAAAGTTGGCTTTCTGCGGATAGGTCAGGAAAGAACATTTTCCCATGGCTCCCAGAGCGTGGCACAGGGCACCAGGTTGGGAAACACCTCCTGGTTCTTCCCAGCACGGATCTGGCAGGGCAGCCCTGGCCTGGGGCTGGGCTGCTGAGTGGCAGAAGGCTCTGGCAGGTTGCACAGGGAGCAGGATGGAGCTGGCTCTGTCTGCAGGCTCTGCTGGAGAGCTCCTGGCACTGCTCTGCCCTCCTTTCCCAGCGAGGGCTGAGGGTGCTCCCGTCCTTGGGGAGCAGGCTGTTGTGCTCCATAGGAATGAGGTGGGATTTGCTGCTTCTCCCCTGCATGCAGCTGGGAGATTCCCACCTCCCAGCTGCTTCTGGAGCCCTCCAGCAGCTCTCCCAGTTCTCAGCCCCCTCCTGGCACTGCTCTGCCCTCCTTTCCCAGCGAGGGCTGAGGGTGCTCCCATCCTTGGGGAGCAGGCTGTTGTGCTCTCTGCCAGTGAGTAGGATTTGCTGCTTCTCCCCTGCATGCAGCTGGGAGATTCCCACCTCCCAGCTGCTTCTGGAGCCCTCCAGCAGCTCTCCCAGCTCTCAGCCCCTCTCCAGTGCCTTGGAGCTGCTCACAAGCCTGTAGCTGCCACATCCCCAGGCTGGGACGCTGCTCCAGCAGCCCTTCACCTGCCCACAGGTGTTACCTGCTGGCCCTTTTTGGCTGTTGCCTTGTGCCAGAGCCTTGACTCCCTTCCTAACCACTCTTTTGGTCTCCCTAATCCAAATATTTTATTCTGGAGGCACCTTCCTGCAGTTTTGCACTCGGAGGGCCCTGCAGCACACTGCCCCTTTGTGCTGGGTGTCTGTTTAACTTAGAGGCAGCTTAATTATTGTTGAACACTTGCACTGTTTAGCTCCCAGCAGGTCAGCCCTCCATTGTGTTGGCTGTCATAGAAACATGCGTTGAGTAATGATCCCTGCTCCAAAGAGTTAATGGCTTTAATTCCCTGAAATCTGAGCGATCTTTGTGAGAGGGTAAGGTCCGGATTGCCACCGGATACCGCAGCTGGGAGCATGTTCTGTACTTTACCTTGGCTCAAGCACAATTCCTCCTTGCCTTTGTTCTGCTGCTTTGGCATCAGATAACAACGGATCCTGGGTCAGCAGCAGGTGACAGGGCCTGGGGCAAGAGCAGGAGGAAGGGACAAACAGGGACATCCTGCCAAAGGCTGGGGTGGCATTTGGGCTCCCACGGCTGGGCTGGGGTGCCCACGAGGCAGGGAGGGGCTCTGGGGGTGGCTGCTGCAATCCTGGGGTCTGGGGGTGATGCTGCTCTGCTCCCCGAGCCAGCCCAGCCTGCCTGGGCTCCCTGGGCCTCGCTCTCTGCTTGGGAGTTTGGGGCTGAGGCAGAGGGAGTTTGGGTTTGGGGTCTATAAGGAAGGACGTTTAGGGGTTTGGGACTGATGGAGAGGGAAGGATGTTTTGAGATTTGGGACCAAGGGAAGGATGTTTCTGGAGTTTGGGACTGACAGGGAAGGATGATTTTGGGGTTAAAGAGTGATGGAGAGGGAAGGATGTTTTTGGGATTTGGGACTGAGAGAAGGATTTAGGACAGAGGGAAGGATGTTTTTGGGGCTTGGGACCAAGAGAAGGATGTTTTTGCGGTTTGAGGCTGGGAGAAGGATGTTTTCGGTGTTTGGGACAGAGGGAAGGATGTTTTTGGGGTTTGGGGCCAGGAGAAGGATGCCTGGCTGTGTGAATCCGGGGCAGCCAGGGCAGTGGCCATCCCCTCTCCCCCCAGGTGTCCGCATGGGCAGCCTGGGCCTCTTCCTGCAGTGCATCACCTCCATCTTCTTCTCGACAATCATGGACCGGCTGGTGAAGCACTTTGGGACACGGGCAGTGTACCTGGCCAGCGTGGTGTTCTTCCCTGGGGCAGCCTTTGTCATGTGCCTGTCCCACAGTGTCACCGTGGTCACCATCTCCGCTGCCCTGACTGGATTCACCTTCTCTGCCCTCCAGATCCTGCCCTACACGCTGGCATCCCTCTACCACCATGACAAACAGGTGGGGATCTGCTCCAGGGCAGCCTGGCCCTGCAGATTTTTCTATTTTTCCTGTGTTTTAGGGGAAATTGGTCTGGTTGAATTATCCCCGTGTGAATTCTGCAGCTCTGCCAGCCTGAGGGGCTACAAAACCCAAGGATTTTCAGCCCTCACAGGTCCTGCTTTCCAGTTTTCATCCACAGCACCAGGATCAGTAAAATGAAAGCCCAAGCTCTTCCTATTCCCTTAGCTCCAAGATAAAGAAACCTTGTGAAACTTGTGACACCAGCACAAAAGCTCCTAACCCTGTCCCACAGATGTTATCCTTGTGGAGAAGTCCTAGGAGGTTCCTGAGTTGCACACAGGATTAATGGGAGTTCCTCTTGTGCTGCAAATGCAGAATTAATTTGTGGTTTGAGAGCAGCTCTTTCATCCCAAGGGCAGTGCTTGGCTGTGCTGTGGAGTAAGTGGGAGTTGTTACCACAGGCATCCAGATGTTCCCATTGAACAAACCCTTCGGAACAGCCCATCCCAATTGGCACCAGGAGTCCTGACAGAATGGAGGGGGTGAGGGAATGTTCAGCTTGGCAGGAGCTGCAGCTTGGCTGGGATCTCCCATGGATGTTTTATCAATGGAGTGAAACCCAAACTCCACAGGCTGGGAAGGGGAAGGCCACATTCCCCAGGCTTTGCCAAAGGCTTGGCAGGGAAAGGCAGGGAGGGCACAGCTGCCTTTGGTCTCTCCTGCCCCTGCTCTGCTGGTGTGAAAATGCTCTCTGGGAACACTCCAGAGACCTCACAGCGTGAGCAGAGCAAGCTAAAAAAGGGTGAGAAGGAAAAGATTTTGGTTCCCTCTGCCCCCTTTTTTCCTGGCTGGAGTGAGGAGGATCTGGGCAGGCAGATGAAGCAGCTTGGTTGAGGTCTGGTGCAGAGCTGAGAAAAGAGCCCTTCCCCGAGTTCCCAGGACTGTTGTGTCCCAGCTGGTGGCACTTTTAACATCCCAGATGAGAAGTGGCTGCTCATGCTGGGCTCTGGGTGTGGGTTCCCAGTCACCCACCCCACAAACCCCAGACATTCCTGTTTGCCCTGCCCTGGGTGTCTGATCTCCCAGCAGAGCCTGGCCCTCCACTCCTGCCCTGCCCCAGGTGATTTCAGGGTGGGCTCAGTGCAGGTTCCTTTGGCACCCAGTGAGGAGGTGACAAAAGCAGGAGTTGTCCCCAGGCTGGCTTTGGGCTGTTGAGCCCCAGAGCCTGAGCACAGCCCAGGCCTTGGCTGGCTTCCCCTGTGAGTCAGGGCTGCTTGGCATCCCGTGCCAGTGGGGAAGAGCCAGCCTGGCTCCAGAGCCCATCTCACGTGGGCCAGGCTCAGGCTGGCACTCCCCTGAACACACACAAAGCTCTGGTTTTGCTCTCCTGCACAAAAACAAGGCCCCCTCGGAGTCCCAGCTCCTTCCTCACTCACTTTCAGATTCCCAGCTCCTTCCCCACTCACTTTCAGACTCCCAGCTCCTTCCTCACTCACTTCCAGAGTCCCAGCTCCTTCCTCACTCACTTTCAGACTCCCAACTCCTTCCTCACCCACCTTTCAGTCCCAGCTCCTTCCTCACTCACCTCCAGAGTCCCAACTCCTTCCTCAGTCACGTCCCAAAGTCCCAGCTCCTTCCTCACCCACCTCCCTGGTATTTCCCACAGGTATTTCTCCATAAATTCAAGAGGAAAGAGGAGGAAGACTCCGCTCTGCTGGACAAGAAATCAGCCTTCTCCAAGGGGCTGCTCTCCAGCCAGAAGCTGTCTTACCAGAATGGCCACGCTGGGAGCCTCTTCTCCTCCTCCTCCTCTCCCTCCCCCTCCTCCTCCTCCCCATCCTCCCCTCCAGCCGTGTCCAGCTCTGCTCTGTGTGTCAGCTCCTCCTGCGACGTCTCCCTGCGGATCATGGTGGGGGAGCCGGAGCTGGGGGCTCCTGGCCGGGGGATCTGCCTGGACCTGGCCATCCTGGACAGCGCCTTCCTCCTCTCTCAGGTGGTGCCCTCGCTCTTCATGGGCTCCATCGTGCAGTTCACCCAGTCTGTCACTGCCTACATGGTGTCAGCCGCTGGCCTCGGGCTGGTCGCCATCTACTTCGCAACCAAAGTTGTCTTTGACAAGGCTGACATGGCCAAGTGCTCCGTGTGACAGCGGGGCAGCCACGTGGGTGGCAGAGCCAGCTCTGTGTGTGTGTGTGCCCACGGGGCCACTCTGGGGTGCCTCGTGTGGCACTGGCTGTCCCCGAGCTGGTGCTGCCACCCCAGGCGTGGCTCTGGGGCTGGGGGCAGCACGGGGTTAATCTCAGGTGTAAATAAGAGGCTTTGGGGCGTTGTCCTCAGGGCCTGAAGTGCTCTCCAAAGGTGCCTTTAGCAGAGGGAAGCACGGCACAGCAGCACCAAAGGGGTCCTGCGGGGGAAAAGGGAAGTTTTTGGGGTTTCCCTCTGGTAACGGGTCGTGTTCCTGAGCAGGAGCAGCACAGGGAGGGGCTCAGGCACTGCCTCCTCTCCTCTCCTCTCCTCTCCTCTCCTCTCCTCTCCTCTCCT